>NC_056743.1:757174711-757392211 GCF_019279795.1 Protopterus annectens | reverse complement strand
AATAATGAATATGTGTCCCTATTTTTTTTTAACTGAAATGTCCCTCAAGAACCATCTTTCAGGATTTCCACTTACGTGTGTTGGATTTAGTTTGCATCCCAAAGGTTATGCCCAATACAAGTACTTGAAGTCATTTGCATTATGAACCAATTTCTTGCTCCTTATAATACGCACCCCACTGACATGCTCAGTTGCCTGTATGAAATTACATTAGTCCCATTAGTATTCATCTTGCAATTCTTGAAAAAGGGTGCACCGTCCTGTTTATGAAACTGGACTACCTTCAGAACAACATCTTATCAAACTGCTTGTGCTTCTTTGATGACATTTTTTCAGGTTTACTGTTGCTCTAAATTTCATTATTTTCATGAATGTCAGTACATGGTGCAGGAATCTTACACCGTGCATTTGTTCCCTAAATAAGGTCTTAAGTCACTTCAGAAAATCTTAATACAAACATTCCCTTTCAAACACACTGTGCAGCAACCCAGAGATTCACTGAATTATATGCATAAAGTCACACATCTAGGGGGAAAATATCCAATAAATTTGGTTAAGGAATTTACACACATAGAGATGAATAGTGCAATTTAAGATAAAAAAATGAATAAATGTGGCTTGAAAACTACACAGATTAATGAAAACTGTAATTCAAAAATATTTACACACACACACCATGCACATAAACCCAGACGTGCACATACATACATACATATATGTGTGTGTGCATACATATATACATATCTTACAATGTGATCATCAATCTGCCATGATGTCTAGTATTTATTGTTTGCTCCATTCTTTATCATATTTTTTCATTAGGCCAGCAGCCAGCCATGTTAGGAAAATACCTTGAACTACCGTGTGTGATTACTTTAGGTAGCTTTAGTGATTTATGGTTAGCCTTATCAGTCGTCTTGGTATGCAATCCTTTATTATGCTCCTGTAACTTAATCACTGACATTCTACTTTTAGATTCCACTTTTGCTGCTGTAGACTGTGTCAGTACTTCATATTACTTGTACCCTTCATCTTTTTTCTTCTAATTATGGAAAATATGCACTTTGCAGCTCACACGGTCTCCCATGACAGCCTCTCATTTTGTCTTATGCTCTTTATCAGTGTCATTGTTTTAACAAAGTATGCATCAGTACCAATTAATATAGCATCACTATGTGTCACACTCCATTCCACAAGCTAAGTTCCACTTACCATGCTCTAAAATTTATAAAAGAATTAATAATTATTCTTAAAAAGATCTGCATTTATTCCATGCTTACACCCACTGCATGTTCTGTCACTTGTTTTCTATTAAGGTGTCTGTCAAGTTTTAGGATAATACAATTTTCAGAAATAAAATTAACAATGAGCCATGGCCTGAAAGGATGGTATCTAGGTGCACTGATTAGCATTGCCACCTTACACCAAGTGGTTTGCTGGTTCATTTCTCAGCTGGGGCACTTTCTTTGTAGAATCTACATGTCATCTTTATGTTCATGAGGATTTTCTCTATGTACTAATTTCTTCCATCATTAAAAACACAAACAGTATCTCAGTGTGTGGCTCTAAACTGGCAGTGTGTGTGTGTGTGTGTGTGTGTATGTGTGTGTGTGTGTGTGTGTGTGTGCGTGAGTGCGTGTGTGCATATGTGTGTGTGTGTGTGTGTGTGTGTGTGTGTGTGTGTGTGTGTGTGTGTGTGTGTGTGTGTGTGTGCATGCGTGTGTGTGTGTGTGCGCCTGTGTGTGCGCGCGCACGTGTGTGTGTGTGTGTGTGTGTGTGTGTGTGTGTGTGTGTGTGTGTGTGTGTGTGTGTGTGTGTGTGTGTGTGTGTGTGTGTGTGTGTGTGTGTGTGTGTGTGTGTGTGTGTGTGTGTGTGTGTGTGCCAGACAGAAGAGAAGCCCTACAATCTATGCCCATTCTTTACTTGCATAGTAAACTTTGAGGATGGTAACAGCAGTCACGAATTTACTGTAGGAGTTGAATCCTACCATTTGATGAAAAGTGTCAAAGTTTTCCAATAATTTACTTTGCGTGTTTTAAAGTATGGTTTGCATGTATGAACTATTTTTAATGACCAGTTTAACTGATTTACTTTATTGTTTCAAATATTACAATTAAAATTAATATTTCAACATCAAAATCATTCTCAGTATCAAAAATGGGAATTATATAACATTATTTATACATAATTATGGGGTCTATATTAATTCATCGAAAAACATATTCCATGAATACATCTTCAACAATCACCAGGGCAACAATATCCTAGACCTAGTCATTACCAACATAAGTGACCGGTGTTCCACACCTGAAGTCAACTCCTCGTTGGTCCGATCCGACCATAAGCTAATCACCCTTGATATCCACATCCCGCCACCCCCCCGCCCCAATTTAGGAAACCACAGTAAAAAATTTCTCCAAAGCCAACTTCATGCTTCTTAAGACAGAAGTGGTGAACTTCATGACACCCATGCAGATGGACAATACAGTTACAACTGCTGAATCCTACACAAATGCACTCTATAAGCACTTACACGAGTGCATGGATCGTGCTATCCCAAACAGAACCAATATGCTATGTTCCAAAAAAAGGAAGCCAATCTGGTGGTCCCCTGCCATAAACAAACTGTTCAACAGAAGGAAGAAACTGATGCAAACTAGAGTAAAATCCCATGAGTGGAGGAGTTCCCTGGTCAGACTCAGTAAGATGCTGACATCCCTTATAAGATCCTCCAAAGCTAGCTACGAAAACAAAATTGCCACTAATTCTAAGGACAAACACAAAGCATTCTATAGCTATGTCAAGAATCTTTATGGCAACACCCAGATCTGCTCTGAGTTACAGCACAAAGGCACGAAAATTACCGAACCAACTGATATTGCCAACATCCTGGCAGATAGGTTCAGTGCCAACATTACCCCCCCCCACCCCCTAAAGGGCCAATATCTATACAGGAAGAATGCAGAGTCCCTATAATCACAACTACACAGGTAAAAGCTGCACTCTCTAAAGCCAAAAACACAGCATCCATGGGACCGGACAACATCCCAGGCTGCGTTTTACACGAAATTGAGAAAGAATTGGCTCTCCACTTATGCACCATGTTCAATAATAGCCTTGCATCAGGCTTTGTGCCCACTGAATGGCACACAGCAACAGTTATCTCACTCCACAAAGGGGGAGCCACCACTGATCCCAGGAACTATCGACCTATTAGCCTGATGAGCCTGGTCTGCAAGGCCATGGAACGTATCATCATGGAACTCATAAACAAAGACATTGGTAACCTCCAAACTCTGGATCCCACCCAGTTAAGGTTTGTGAAAGGCAGATCATGCCTCCTGAACCTGATCGACTTTGTTGAGGCAGTCACCAAAGCCGTAGATGAGGGTAAGGTGGTTCACACAGCCTATCTTGACCTCGCCAAGGCTTTCAACACCATCCCCTATTCTAAAATTATAGCTAAACTCACTAAACTAGGTATAAATCCCTACGTCATAAGATGGGTGGTCAATTGGCTCACTGACAGAACCCACACTGTAAAAGTTGCAGACTCCAAATTTGACCTCAAAGCAGTGACAAGAGGAGTACCACAGGTTTCCATCCTGGGACCTCTCCTGTTTGGTATCTACTTATCTTAAGTACAGGCTAACACAGAAGGCCTCTGGCTAACAAAGTTTGCAGATGACTGCAAACTAGGAGTCATAGTCAAGTCCCCAAATGATGTGGACATCCTACATAAGGGCCTCGCTGAGACAGATGCCTGGTGTCAGAGCCATGGGCTCAAGATCAATGCCAAAAAGTGCAGTGTCATTCCCTTTGGTAAAAACTCTGTACCCATGAACTACCACATAAGCAGAAATCTATTTAACACCAAATGTGTGGTAAGAGACCTTGGGACCCAGGTGGACAATAGTCTCTTCTTTGATAGTCACATTGCCACAGTAGTCAGGAAGTTCTTCTACGTGGTACACCTCATCACAAAAGGGTTCTCATCCAGGAAAAAAAAGGTCATTGTTCCCCTCTAATCGACACTCATTTGACCCATTATAGAGTACAATGCCCCTTTTGGAATGTACCTCACAAGACATCTGCTGCAGCTGGAAAGGCCACAGAAGTACCTCACAAAGAAAGAGGATTACTGGCATCGAACAAATGCCCTACACTGACCACCTCAAAAAACTCCAGCTTTACTCCGTAGCATATTGCCTACTCCAATGTGATCTCTGCCTAACATATAAACCTATGTCAAATCCAGAGCTGTTGGACATGCTACACCTAAAAAAATCCCAATCCCTCCAAGCTACACACTCTAGGGACCTAAACCTTGTCACCACAATAAACAGGACATGCTGGAGGGAAAGATTCCTGTTCCAGAGACTTCCCATACTCTGGAACAGGCTACCCATCTATGTCAAGCAAAGTTCTTCATTAGCACTCTTCAAGAAAAATCTTGATGAGTGGATGGGAAATAGGAAATACACCCCGGAGATCACTTCTGTGTCTCTGCTCGACAGTAGCACAAGAAAATAACTTTCTTGGGTGGCATAAGCCAGGGAACCTTGTTGGCTAGGCTTATGTAGGCCCTTGGGCTGATAGCCTAGTACCTACCTATGAACCTATGAACCAGCCAATGAAATTCACTTCAGTGAATGCCAGAACTTTTCCCACAGTTCAGAAACACTTCCCCTCCAACCATCTGAAACACACAATGTACTAAATCTAATTCACCCCCCACACCTCCCCAATGTGGGGGGCTATCCCCCAACTATATATACCAACTCTGAGATCACACTACATTGGGGAAAATGGCAAAGTTGAGGTGATGGTCAAGTGTTTCTGAACTGTGGGAAAAATGCCATGTTTCTCTGGAGTGAATTTCAGCGGCTGGTGGTTGATGAAGATGTATTCACAGAATACCTCTTTCGTTGAACTAATATAGACCCTAATTATGTCCATTCATATACTTAAATTGCTTATTTCATCAAATGTGAATAAAATAGTAATAACAAGATCTAAAATGCAGAAGCTCTCCAAATTTTACTAGGTATTGTTAAGTAAATTTATTTCATGCAGATTAAGAAACATGCCACTTGATAGTTAAGTGTTTGCAATATCAGTGAGACAATGCATCCAAGTAAGCTATAGTGTTTGCATAATAAGAATATAGTTCAGAGCCTTATAATTTTAAACATTTTAATTTCTAATATTTTGCAAATTGTCATTTTTTTAAAAGCTCACAGCAATGACCTGTGTGTGTGTGTGTGTGTGTGTGTGTGTGTGTGTGTGTGTGTGTGTGTGTGTGTGTGTGTGTGTGTGTGTGTGTGTGTGTGTTTATAAAACAGATCCATGAAGTGTCTGATTATTGTGTCACAATGAACAGAAATATCTACATGCTGTTGATTTGCTTTCACTATACATGGCAAAGAAAAAAAAAACAAACGTCATTGGATAGAAGGGAAAACAGAAGAAAGGGTCTCAGGAAATGAGGGGAAAAGTACAAACATGGACAAATAGATTAATGTACCTGCACCATGAACATGCTTGAGTGCAAGTTTTTTCAGGACACTTCACACAACAGCAGACACTCCTGTCATCTTCTTCCAGGATGTATTGAGTCCAAGTGACACAGCTGACAAAAAGAGTTATGTGGTTTCAAAAGCTTGTGTACTTTATTGCTTACATTAGTTCTTGGGGAAAAAAGAAATCTCTCTTCTGCTATAAATCTTCAGTGACACTTTTCATGATACTGTCTCCTTGTGTTAGCAGAGTGAAGGTGACATACCCACCTACCACATAGTAAAGAATGTGCTGTCAGTGCTTTTTAAAACTGACTAAAAAGCAGACTTTTATGGGTGGGGGGGGGGGGTAAATCTGATTTATTGTGCTTGAGATTGTCATTATTTTAATAGGGACAGGCCAAAGTATTGCAAAATAATTGATTCTGGTGTACTTCTTTATGCCTTAATGAATCATCCTGATGAATTCCACCTGCCATCTTTCTGGCAAAATGTGATTGACAAAAAATATTCTACCTTTAGCTGATTGTGAGGGCAGTAGTACTGACACAATATGGGTGTGAATAATGTTACTGGTTATCTAGCTACTAGAAAAAAAAATGTTACCTTGTTTATTAAATTGGAGATGGTTATACTAGCAATAATCAAAGATTAATTAGAAAACCCTTTAGCAAAACTTCATTTTTTTCTGTGATACATTCAGTTTAAAGTTCTGGGTAACTGCATTCTTCGTTTGTGCATGAATTTTCTGACATTTATAATTTTTTTTTTTTTTTTTTTTTTTTTATTGTGGAGAATGCGGTTGCTTCATGAGAATGTTTTGCATTTAGCAGGGCAGGCTGTTAAAGAAATGCTCCTCTTCTTCAGATCTGAAAAATGCTGCAAACATGGTCTGAAATCAAAACTTTTGTGACCTAGAATGCAGTATTCCATATGTGTTACAACATAAAGTATTCATTATTTCCTGCTTTTAATAAAGAATAATTGTTGTTCATTGTTTATTAATTTTAGATGCATCAAATAAACACAAAATAATCTATGTCAGACTATTTAAAGTTTTGATGTATAGTTAAACTTCAGTTTAGATGTTTAGATATTATACAAAGAATATGTGTTCAGATGAGGATAAATAATAAATAAAAAAATATGATTACAATGATCTGGTAATGTAGGGACTTCTGGAAAAGACAGAAGTATATTTGCAAACTAGTAATTGCACTTACATTTCATTACCTCATGCAACTTGTTGTTGCTGCATTTTTCATATTACCAGTTCATTTTATTGCAGTCTGATTTCTGTATAAAGCAGAAGAACATTTAATTTTTTTCATATATAATAAGAAACTAAATATGTCGTACACAATCGTTTTGGTGATGCAGACAGGTAGTATGTTGCAGTTTCATAAGGAAATCATTTAAGAATGTTTCTAGGGGTCCAGTGTGACACCCATTCCTTCATTGTGACCAAAACTAACTAATGATTCATCTTTGAAGCACTAATAAGCTTGACTTTAAAATCAGCAAAGATGGAGTCTGAAACATGCTGCAAATAACACAGAGAGATTAACATTGCTAAGGTATTCTATATCAGTTCTGTACTGCAGGGAAAGAAAACACTTCTTCTTCTTATTATTATTATTATTAGTATTTTTTTTTTTGTAAATGAACTAAAAGTTATTTTGAAAAACTGTGATCATTTTCAATAGCATTGCACGCAACCCAGAAATAAAAGAAGCCTTCACCAGTACCCCAGTGAGTTGGATTCTGTTAGCAACGTAGGGATCTAATGCAGATAGTACAGGGAGGGAAATAATAATAAGGCTAAGCCTCTTCTCATCAGTTTAGGGAGATAAATAGGCAATATTGAAGTGTATTAACCCACCCGATGTGCAGTAGCAAGCCACTCCCAAACCCCGCCTGTGACAGTGATGTCAGTACACCGCCCATCTTTTGATTGAAAGCTGCTAAGTCATTTTCTCTAGGTAGGAATAGGAATAACATAAGGGTTATGCCATACGAATCCTACAGACGTTGACACATTTGTATGGCACATCATAGGAGATTAATAGGATTTAATATGCTGTTGTCATATGCAATACAAAAACATAGTTGATTTGTTAAATTTACTATGGGACTTTCGATAGGCTGCAATTGATATTTTGACGCTGTCAGTTTCGTTTGTGTGTTCCTGCTATAGCATCCAGACTCTTGCATCCAGAATCAGGGATACATCCAGAAGTAATCAGAGGCACTTTTTTTTTTAAATGTAACAGTTTTAGAAGGGACAGAACATCTGAGCCAAAAATCAGGGTCACTTGAGACATATTATTATTTGGTGGACATTTCAATTTAGGCTGCAAGCTTAATAGAAACCTATGAACATAGTGTCATAGACATTAGAAGGCAATTAACTAATGAGACCATTTATATTTTAATAACACCCCGTCTCATAGTGTATTTCCTGCTTCCAATAGGGCAAAGCAGTGTCAATCATGGCAAATTACCGTTCTTAATTGCCGCCCTCCAATATGTCAATCATGGCGGCCACGCCCATTCCTGCGCAAACTAACTGGTGGATTAATACACTTCAATATATGACAACAGCATATTAAATCCTATTGATCTCCTATGATGTGCCATACAAATGTGTCAACTTCTGTAGGATTCGTATGGCATAACCCTTATGCTATTCCTATTCCTACCTAGGGAAAATGACTTAGCAGCTTTCAATCAAAAGGTGGGTGGTGTACTGACATCGCTGTCACAGGCGGGGTTTGGGAGTGGCTTGCTACTGTGCATCAGGTGGGTCAATACACTTCAATATTGCCAATAAATAGTGGTAAGACAGTTTACTATGATATTAGCGATTGCACTTTGCGCGAATTATCATTTCTATGAACCGTAGAAATGAAAACAAAAAGAGAGACGGACAAAAAAAGTCACATGCACAAGTGGTGAATGTTCAAATTCGACACAATTCAAACATTCACCACACTTCTGCAACTGCTACTAGTGTGCAACACACAGCAAAGAATGATTTTGCAGGGGGCAAGCCCCCCTGCATCCCCAACGTCCCCTGCTACTTATATATATAAACTTTGAGATTGCACTACAGTGAGAGAAAGGGTACATTTCCCGATCTCCACTGTAGTGCAATCTGCATTAAAATGTAGATACTCGCAACAGTGAATGCTGTAATGCATTCACTGTTGTGCATTTCTACATTTATGAATTCATTCTTTCGTTACTATCGAATTGGGTGATTTGAACTAACGTAAATTGAACAAAGTCCATCACCCATTTGATAGTAAACCTGGCAAGAATTTTCTCCAGCATGGAGCCCTGTAGAGCCCCAACTGATATATCCTTTGTTTCAGGCCACCTTTTAGTGAATAGATACAGCTGTGTCTTGTCCAGATTAGTCATGGACATAAAGGTTGGATGCAGTCATAGACATGAGGCAGGATTGAAATCTGCAGTAGCTCTATCTGTAAGCCAATCACTGTGACTCAGAGTAGGAGAACACAGAAGACTGGTAAGACCTACTGCATGTCTTTGGAATGTGGGCAGAAAACAGAGCACCCAGAGGAATCCCACATGACCACAGGGAGTACAGGCAGTGTCCAAACAGAAGGCACCCCAGCTCAGAATCGAAATGGAGAACCTCTTGCTGTGAGGTAACAATGCTAACCACTGCACTACCACAGCCACCCCATATCTATCTATCTATATATAAATATATATAAATACATATATATATATATATATATATATATATATATATATATATATCTGTGTGTGTGTGTGTGTGTGTGTGTGTGTGTGTGTGTGTGTGTGTGTGCACTGTGCTACTTCTGTTGAATGGTGCTTTGGTCAACATCTGTTTAGTTGACACAATTTGGTCAATCAAATCAGATGATTCTTAAATTTGGGTAATTTCCCCATTCCCTAAGAACTGTGCCATCTTGGAGTTTGAATATATAACTACATGGGGTTGCGGGGGGCTTAACCCTCTGTAAAAAATAATGCTTTCTTTTGCACTTCCTTATAATGCTTTTGCATGCACCATATTTAACAAGCTATGTGACATTCTTTAGCTGTGATTCATCAGCAGTTATTTTTTCCATACTCAGAATATATAACTGAGACATTACAAAAAACATGCATTGGTAGAAAGTTTCATCTTCATGCTGTTTCAAAAAACTAAACCAGAAAAATATATTCACATATGACATATTAAATCAACAGTGATCCACAACTGCCCTCAGCTATTCAAAATTATTTCAATCATAAATAGAAATTGCTGGATGAGACCCAGTGAATGTTTAGCATCTTAAGGCAGGTTTATGATATAGATTCTTTCATCAGTTAAACTAATACAGAATACTTGCAGTAGGCTGAACAGTATTAAAATATATCTGAGAGATAAGGCTCCCTTTAGATTGAACTATCTGTTTAAAGGAGGAACAGATTTTAATATTCATCAACTCATAAAGGCTGAGATTTAACTTGGTAACATCCTTGGCTTCCTTGTCTAATCTGACATTTTGCGGCAGCTGATTAATATGTTCGGTATATCTAAAAGGGGTCGAATGATTGCTTTTCGCTCTGTGTCATTAGTAATCCCTTACAGAATGTGTGGAATAATAAAATAAATGTGTTATATCATTACTTGACTCAGATACTATGGTTTCACTACTGAATAATTTGTATTTATTCTCCTGTTTCTTGAATCCTTGGTATTTGTTTGTCAAAAAAAGTACCTCTCACTCTGCTTTTATGAATATATTTTGCTATGTGTAAACCTTCAGGGTCAATAAATTACACATGAAAATATTTAGCAATGCCAAGCTAAGAATTTTTGGGAAACTGTATTTACAAAATTATTTAGAAAACATTAATTTATTCGAATAAGCAATCTAATGATAATTGTACTATCCTTCTATAATATAACTCATTGTTCCTTTATGCCAGCAGGGAGGAAACAGTATTATGGATATGTGAATAGTTGGCAGCTGTTCGATTTATCACTTATTTGAAAATAATTACTGGAGGAACTAATACAGTCTTAAGGAAAATATGGAGGTATGTTATTGTAGTTCCACTGCATTAACAGTAAATCAAGTGCTGCAGAAAAGTGAAGCTGTTGGTGATGTATGAAGGGAAGGCTACCACTTATATTACAATCAGTACATGGGTCTATAACACTTTAATCTAAAGAGGCACTTTCTCAGAACAGCATGCAATTTATTTCCTTTAATCTTTTGCCTGAACCTTCTCCTTCTGACTATGGCCCTTCTGTGCAGCATACTCCTTCATATTGTCCTGACATAATTATATGCATCCATTTCATGTGCCTCCAGTATAATTTGGTCCCTAAGAATAACACTTCATTTACTGTATTCTGAGCCAATACCATTGTTATTACTTTTCAAACAACCTTCTGGTGGTTTATACCTTAATTCCGTAGAGCAGCCTGATCTTTTCTTCTCATCATAAAATATACCCTGATCTGCACAAAGCACTCAAACTGTGGCCTGAGCAGAACCTGGTAGAACAGAAGCATTCCCTCTCTGCACATGGAATCTGTCCCCTGGAGGATAAATCACAGAACAATGTTTTCCATCGTCATAGCCATTTTAGTCTGTGATTAACTACACTATATCTTTTTTTTTCATGACTATCATTTTTTCTGCTTCATGGTTTGCTCATTTTCTTATAGTTTGCAACTGAAACTTCACAACAGGGGTCACTTTTTCACCCATCTTGGTCAGAATTTCTCCTTTTCCATCCTCCACTGTGGTTGAATTGCTAGATTCAACAAATCTATTCCCAAAGATACATCTGATGTAATCAGAATGAAGAATAAATGCTACAGTAAACACCACACCAGCTGTTCTTTATTCAATTGTTTTCACTAAAACTGACCCTCTAATTAAATCCATTTGTAGCCATCCCTTCAACTATGTAACAGTTGAGTTCTTCAGTCTCAGACCTAATCCAGCCCCTATTGTTTCCCTAGCATTTGATTCTGAAAGACTAATTCCAAAGCTTTGAAGAACAGCTAGACCATGTTTATTAGTATTCCCCTCTGTAAATTTCTCATGCAAGCCAATCTTAAAACAGGATACATCATGACTGACCTCTCCTTCTTTCCATGAATGCATGTTCTTTGTTGTCATGGGCATTGTTCTCTTCTAGATTTAGGAAAACATCTTTGGTCATCTTCTTCGGTTTAGCTTAACCCACTCCCTCCAAAAAACATATTATCCTCTTTGCCTTTGTATTCTTATTTCATCTTTATCATCACTGTAATTGTAGAGTGGTATGACCACTGCTGCTTAATGGCACATTCACCTAGATATCCATTACCCAATCTGATTGTCCTATGCCTCAGTCTGCTGCTTTTACCTCTTTACCAGGAGCTTCAAAACTCCTAGAGTTCTACTTGCAGAGCCAAATCACACAGAACTACACTCTTTTATTTCCTTCAGTATCTTAGTCTCCTTCCTTAATGTGTCTGATGAGTGATATTCTGCATTGGTCAATCAACATTGAAACCTTTCCTCCTACTTAACTACCTGGGCGTTTATCCTTGTTTTCATCCTAAAAATTTGCTCACTGTCTTCTTTGGATATTGTTCTGACTTATCTCTGACTAACCATTTGCTGGCCTCCTTTCTAAAGATTAACTCCCCACCATCCTTCATTTATCTGTCATTACTAACCATCATATACCCAAAAACCTTTTTACCCCACTCCATCTAATTACTGGACCAACTTTTCATGGTATCTGTAATGTCCACCCTCATTCCTGCATTACTGCAAACAGCTTCTCATTTTCCTACCTAGCCTCCTTATATTGCACAATAATACTTCACTACCATGATCAGAATAATTGGTTTCTTTCCTAAATTCTCTCTCCTTTATCATCTATCTACTGCCTGAATAATCAACTCTTTTTCTGCTTCTGTCACACACCTAACCATTCTTTCTTAGATTAAAGGTGTGATGTCTGGTATGTACCTTTACAACTTATCTCTAAGCACTCTTGTCCTTTCTAGACTGAGATAAAACCTGTTTCTGCCACAAAAAAGTGTCATTTTTGCCAGGTGATTTCCTATCTTCCTATCAGTTAGGAGCTATTATGTCATGTTTACTACCACAGTAAATCATTATGCTAACTAATCTTCTCATGACATAAAGTGTTAGCTGATGATAGAGGTGATACGTTGGAGAATTTTACAACCAACCCTTTAAAATTTAAATCACCTTTCATGCAGTTCCACTCTGGCATTCCTCGCCTCGCTTTTCTTCTGTTTGCTTCTAATTACTTTCTTAGGCTTTTCCACTTCAAGTGCTGCCCCTAACCTCCTCAGTAAGTGCCAGTGATGTGACAACTTAACATTTAAGAATAACAGAGAAATAACTGTCACCCTGCTAAATGCCTTCAATAATGCTGCTTAATAAATGTGTTACAACGCATATTTTTTCTAGGAGGTTCTTCATAAAAGGTCATGCTGAAAGGTGCTATGGTGTTTTTCATTCAACCACAGTGCACCACTGAGATCTCCGACAAAAAAAAAAAAGCATTCTTATCCACCTCCGGGTTTCACAAGATGTGTTTGGCATTTGTGCACTGATTCCCGTTTTTCCAGATTATGGACTCTTATTTTCCTGTGTAAGGAATAGTCTCTGCTTGAAAGCATAGGGTGATTGAAAAATCCTAACCTGCATACCTCTCAAGTGTACTTCATTATGATGAACATTCCTCATTTTGGGTCTTAGAAAGGCCATGTTCCTTGCAGTTCCACTTTGAAAAGGTCTGTGTTAGAATTTGTGTTAACTGATATCTATAGTAAATAGTACTGAATCATATTCATTCATTAAAATAATATTTTATAAATATGAAATAAATGTAACCATCCTGTGAGCTTCCTATTTGAAGATGTCAGTAAGTTGTTAACAAGTGTTACACATTATGAGAGGTAATGTTCCTCATACTGGATATGGGGGGTTGAGAGCTATGCTAACCTTATACTCTACCTATTGAGAAGGCTAGTCTGGCAGCTTGTGTGACTGCTCTACTTCAACCAGTCTCCTGGTTTTTTGTAGTGTTTTTTTTTGTATATGCTGCTATTACCAGTGAAAAATAAACTTATACTCAAGGAGAACAGAATTAACGTGTTATAAATAGAACTGTCTTATGTTCCACCAGAATGAAGTAATGTGTTATAACTGTACTTTGTTGTTAAAAGGAGTTCTTTTAAAATATTTATAAACAGTTAACATTAAAAGATAAAATACTACTACTACTAATAATAATAACAATAATAAAGGAATGAATTACTTTACAGAGTCATTTAGGTTAAATTTAAACAAATTTTTAAACGGTATTAAAGAGACACTGCATGGAGCACTTACAGTACAATACTTTCTGTTCAGTCTTTTTTCTTTCAAGTTCGTATGTCTAAAGGCATTTTTATTGAAAGATAGCTCATTCAGTCAAAATAACTGAAAGCCCATTTCACTGGAACTAACTAGGGAAAGTTTTTTTTATAAGATAATGTGTGGGGTTGGAGTTGGGGTTGAGGTTTTATTTTATTTGCATTTCTTTTCGAGAGCAGAGCACTGATCTCCATGAACCTTTTTCACACTCAGCCTGAGAGCGGAGTCTGGCTAAGTGTTTTACTCACAGTCACACAGTTATATGATGGAGGCTGAGGGAATCAAACTCTCAGAATTGGACCAAAGGAAGCAGCTCATTAACAGTTCCTTAGTCCTCCAAGCCAACTGCCAGACCAAAGGGGCTAGGGATTAGGGGCAGTAGCAGCAGTGTTACGGTTAGGGTCCACGCACATAACTATGTATGGACAAGGAGGCATATTTGCTCATGTGTGCTAACCCTAACCCTAATCCTAATCCTTCTGCTGCAACTAAACCCAATCCTACACATTGACATATAAAATAAACCTTCATCTAGCAGTACCACCATTCAGACAAAGAGTGTCTGAAGGTACTGTTAAGTTTGACTTATTTATTTATTTATTTTTAAAAATTGGCTGGTGTGCTGGCCACACATGGCAATTTACAGACAGATCTCAGACTGAGTGAGCAATACTGTAATAAAAACAAAGATGCTGATAATGGACAAGGATTGCATAGTCCACATTGCTATTTCAGCATTTACTAGACAATCTGATGGTTATACAGACCCAGCATTTTTTTATCCTTACCCCAACCCCAAACCTGTTCTCACTAGGAACGTTTTAGCCCTGTCCCATGTATTACTGTAATTTCTTGTGGCTTTTGATTTTACTTTCTGTATGGGCATATTTTAAATCATTTAATCACGCCTTCTGACAAATAACACTTTATTATTTCCCCTAAAAATCACAACTTGTTATCATTAAACTGTGTCTGCTTTTCTACTAATCACAGTTATTATCATTTCGCATCACAACAAGGTGTGGTAATCAGAATGCTTCATAAGATGCAATTGAAATAAAGGACTGTACACCCAGAATGTTTGTATTAACGGAGCAATATGCACAAAATATTAATTTTAACATGACGTTAGAAGAAACTAATAAAGTGCAAACACTGATATTATGCTGTGTAATATAGAGTAAGCATTGAACTAGATGTTCAAATCATAAGAGGGCATAATCCCTAGAATAAACAGCAGCAGTGACACTATCAGCAAGCAAATAAACCAGACTTAATTCAGTCCATGAACTGCAGAGAACCAACATAGGTGATAACATATGTACCTAAATACTGCTTCTAATGAAGCAAAATTCTCACTAGGGATCTTCACTTATTTATCACATTAAGAGGTTTTCATAGATTAGGAAGTTTCCATGAATGTCTTGAAATATTTTATGAAAATTTCTATGGCAATAAAGCAATCTGGTAAAGTAACACCAAAACTTCAAAAACAACTTCCCTTTTTAACCAGTTGTTAGTAAATTATACAAGCTGGGATTAAAGAAAGCAGATCCTTATTTTCTATTTCATGGGACAGTATATGTGCACATAATATAAAATAATACCAGTTACAATCTCTTTTCTTGTTAATAAAGTGGTGAATCACTATATACCAACTCTGTTGGTAAAATCTGGAACTTACTTCCTGCGGAACTCACTACAGTTCCCTCCTTAACTCAATTCAAAATATCTCTTAAAAAACAACTACAAACGCATTGGCTATGTTCCTGTACAAACCCCGACTAATACCTCCTCAAATACTATCTATAAATGAAAACCTTGCTACATGTAGAAACTTTCATTGTTATTACTCTGATAAATTAACTGAGTTAGAAGATTGATTACGTGTCTTACCTACTGGAATGTACTACAGAAAGGATGATAACTTGCACAACCATGTACTACTAAAAATGTATGCGTTCTCCCTTAAAAGTTAATAATATCTAAATATTTTCCTGTATGTATTCCAGAAAATCTTGAATATGCATGTATCTATTCTTGTACAAATGTCCTTTTTATAAAGTTTCACTGTATGTATCTGTGTAAGTATGTCTGGAGCTTTTCTCCCCAGGCCTCCGCTGAAAATGGACCTATATCCAGTCAGACTTTCACGGTTAACAAATGTAAAATAAAATAAATAAATAAAATAAATGGGTTCCTTCTCCTTATGAAAAAGTGTAGGCCCTTAACCTTGTCTCATAAAGAAGGATCTCAACTGTAAGGAATTTATCTCTTCAAGTAGATGCCACTAAGTTTCTTCAGGAGACCTGTGTAATTGCTTATACACAAAACAGATGAAAGTAGTTCCTAAAATCTTTGAATTGATCAAGACTTGCACCAGAACTACAACTTATCCACAATTACTGAGGTGGAGGCCTAAATTCAGTCTCCTTACCCAAAGCTAAGGTTAGCAGCCAGTGAGCTTGCTTTCCTTTTTCTCCATACCTCCCTCTCTCATGTCTTACTACTTGATCTAAGTAAGAGTATAAACATTCTCATACTGCACCGAACTTCTGCAGTGATTCAAATTAGTCTCAGCAGTTGCCTGAGTTTGATAAATAACCAAATTAGATTAAAATCTAGCCCTGTGACAAAAATGGATAAAACCATTACTTTGTCTCAGCTGAAATTACCTCATTTAGCATTTTGGGAACTGGAAGGGTTGGGTAGGAGGAACAGGGGTGAGCAACTGATAGTGCCTCACCCATGGAGAAATTAGAAGTGTCAGCCTCTCCCATTCTGCTCGTCTCTACTGGTAAAGCAGGAGCTAGGATGCAATTGTGGGAGGGAGTTTGTTCTGGGTATTATGGAAGCAAGCAGATGAAGCCTCTTTGGAGAGAGAAATAGAGAGAGATAGAGGCAGTTAGTGAAAAGACTGACCACCATAAATTTGAAGGGTAGATCTGGGTTGACACGGCTGACTAACAAGACTACCATTCTGGACAGTCACTGGCATTCAACCCTAACAGGCAAACTGAATGGGCCAAATGGGCTGTGTACTAACTAGGAATGAATATTCCTTAGGGTTCTAGACTAGTCAAGAGTGAGCCTGGCTCTTAGCCTTATTGGGGAACAAATGGGCTCATCTGGTGATGGTAGTCTGGAGTCATTGTCTTAGGTGGTTGTGTAGATTTTAAGCAGAAAAAGAAAAGCAAATAAAGGTGGACAAACTATACATAATAACATTAGACATATTGAACCCTGCATCACTGAGCTGGCTTAATCTTTTGAAGGGAATTCCCATTTTTTCCAAAATCCCAGATTTGGTGTAAGAGTTTTTTTTTTTTCTTGTTCTGTAATGTGCTTTCAATGTGGAGAGAGAGAGAGAGATTGGAAAGGCCACTTCAAACAGAGATAATTCGGCAGTATCATCATTTTAACTTATTTTACTTTAGGGAGGAGTAGGAACTTGTAAGTATTCAATCTATCCAGTTGTCTTTTGAATGAGTCATTAAGAGGGCCCAGTTTAGTCTAATGCATTTTATTCTGTCTCTAGCAAATTTGGTTAATAGATAAGCAACTTGTATATCCACTTGGTATGACTGAGCTAAAAAGGAAATGGAATTTCTTCCACATGCAAATCACTAACATGGATAAACTAGGGTGCAGTAATGGTGAATATGCTTTAATATTAAGCTGAGACAGCAGTTGAGTTTATATCTGGCATCAGGTCAAAAATTACCCAACACTTTCAAAGTAGGGTAAAATGCCTACAAAATTCATTCTGTGGAAACAACTTTTCACAAGTCCATATGTAAAACTATCACAGGCTTTGTCTTACTTGAGTTTAACTGACAGATGTTGATCCTTAGGCAGACAAGATCCAGTGTACCACTCTAACCTTAAAGAAGTGTTACTGGTAGGCCGCAGAAGTGTGGGAATGTGCTGCACATGTCACAGTGCAAGGATCTTGGCAAGGATTTTAATGTCCATGTTCACCAGAGGTACAGGTCAGCACTACCAGTATTAGGGCTGCCACCTTTTCAAATGGCCAAAGTGGGACATTTTCGGTACAAACATCAGATTTTACACGCCAACACATACCCACGGTCAGTACAAAGGATAAAACGTAACTTTTTTGCCTAAATAAAAACTTATTATTGTAGCATTTTAGTTGTCTATTCTGTTTCTTATAACATTTAGGTATTTTAGATACAGAATAACTGATTTATGCAACTATTATATAAAATATAGGAAATAATTTTGTCCTAAAATCTCAGGACATTTACCATTTTTTTTAATTTTTTGTCAGGGCACAACTGCCCAAACAGGGATTGTTCCTTACAAAGTGGGACAGGTGATAACCCTAACCAGGATCAATCTGACATTAAACATTGTCTGTTAATGTACAAAGAAAGGGAAAATTATCTTAGTTTGAAGTCAAACACAGTTGTACTCCTATAGGTATTCTGCAGGTAGACAGCTAATCAGAGTAGAGTGTATATGCTTTCAAAGTCAGGTAATAAAAATATGAAGCAATCATTCTTTCAGCTTAAAGTTCTCCAGTTTTTTCAAAGTGTTGAGTTCTTTTATCTATCAGACGTCATCGGATAATATGTTTTTTAATAGACAAATGCACTAATTACTTTGAATAAATTAATAACTTAAAGCACAGAGAAAGGTTGCTTCATGTTTTTCTTACCTGTTTTGAGAATGTGTACATTCTGCTCTGGTGAACTGTCAACCTGCAAAATACCTACAGGAATACAATACTTGGTCCCAGGGAGAACCAGCCATGCCACCAGGTTTGGAGACCTATAAGGGGATCTACTCCTCAACAGGTAGCCCACACTATTTATTGGTCTTTCCATGAATTAAGTCCTGCTTGATCTTGGGAAGATACAAATGCTGTACACCAGGTTCTATACTTCCAAGAGTCTAGGGTTTAAAAGATGTTTTAATTCTATAAAGGACTTGCAGATCATCCACTTCACCCAGAGGCTTTACCTTTGGTAGAAAATCTATGACCTTCCTTTTTTACCATATGTAGCTAATTCCTTATTTGACATTTGACTGGCAGCTGTTTATAACACAAGAAGGACTAAACCAGGTAGTTTTCAAAGTAGTCTATCCAGGTTAGGTAGACTGCATGTATAGAAAAGGTCTTTCAAATATTTTTAAAAAGTTCTGAAGTGTCTCAGGTGGTCTCTTTTCGCTCCTGAAGGTGTACTGTATACATTATGGTTTGCTTCTCCTTTCTTAGAATACCACTAGTATTCCTCAGTTATTCTATTAGTGCATGGGTGGTCACCCATCACTGTTACTATTTGTTCACAAGTGGTTTAGTTTAACACTTGGCAGCTGGCGTTTCTTATAGCAAATGATGAATATGCCCCTATGACAATTGTTCACTGTTATTTTTTTTCTTCTTCTTCTTAATATTTCTTTTTCTCTGCACTTGGCAATTGTGCAACAGTGAAAATAAGTGTTAACCTTGCAACTGTCTAACAGCACTGAACCCATGTGTTTGCTCTACCCTCTCTTGTAAGAAACATATACACTCTTAGGAGACATGTAAATACAGTTATACCAAAAGAAGGATATTGGACTTCACAGGAAATAAGCAACAAGTATGAGATGACTGAAACACTCTTCTTCCAGCTCTTAAAAGATCAGTTCAGAATTCTATTTATGTATGTTGAAAAAAATACTAATAGCAAAACATTTATAAATGTTTGGCTAACAATGCCACAAAAATGTAGTAACCTCGAGATAACTGATTAGCATAGAAGCAAAAGAATTAAACAAGATGCCGATAAGAACAGACTGAAACCTAGACCATAACACCACCTATTGACTATAAGAAGCATTGCGTAAATGAAGATTCCAGTTACTCACCAGTGAATTATCAAATATTTATACTTAGGGCAAAGAAAAAGCATATTTATAGTGCTCTTAGAAGCAGGAGTTTAAAAGCCTAGTAAATTATTTAATAAGCAGCCTTTACAGTTATCTGATTTCCTGAGCTGTACCATTTATGTAATGTAAAACAAATACCAAAATGATGGCAGTAGCTTAGGAAACAGCTCAAGTCCTGCACTGTGCCTTGGATTTGCAGTGGCCTCATGCTGGCAGTCACATGGTTTCCTTTGATTGATCTTTAGTTCATCAGCACTAATCATCAATTCAGTCTTGTATCACCTAGTAACAGTTAACACAACAGTCACCAAGAATGTTCTACATTAGTCCCTTCCACAACTCTGCCCACTTCAGCTCCCCATTGAAATGTTGGCACTCGAAATGTGGAATGCTGAAACGCTGGAGGGGGGGGGGGCAAGTCCCCTGTACCTCATGAACTTATATATATATCAATTTAGAGAAAGGGGAATATTCACAGAAATGGCATCTTGGACTTAGTACATATAAGTTTGTTTTTTTGACCATTTCATCTCCATGTTTTCAGACTCACTCTAGCAAGTCCTGACATTTCAAATGATTACCGTCCACTTCACATTATTTACCTTCCCATGAACATTAACAATTAGCAGAAATGGCATGCACATCTACAGGAATGTGCCCACAGAACAGCCCAAACCAATCTAAAACATTAAACATTAGCATAATGAATTTTTGCTCACTTCAGTCCACTGAACAGTTGTTTTCAAACCAGAAAAGAGTGGTCTCCCTCCCAATAGGTATACGTGCTTCCTTAAATATGCAGCTCGCAAAAAGTCCACATATTTGACAAAAGCAGTATACCCATGTATAGAAATGAGGCTTCCCACCCACATTGTCACAAGCACATAAGCAATGATTGCAGAACCTATCTGTATCTTTTCATGAATCTGAACGCTTGGTGACATCTGTTACATCAATATTCCCTTAGATAGCACTGAAAAGTATTACCGTAACTCTTCTTCTTGCAGTGGTGGATATAAAATGCAGAGAAAAGGCATATTTGTCTATTCCAGCATCACTGTCCTCTTCATTAGTCTGCAAAGAGTTATGTCTGTTGGTGGTAGAAAGAATCACTGAAGACAATCTTGCTTTAAACGATTGGACCTGTTATTGTATTTATAGAAGGGGGTAGGGAGGAGATAGGTTTTAACAACAAAGGACCTTTCTTTATCTTTAAGTCTGGTAATTTGGTAGGAGTAGTGTCAGGTGCACTTTGAATTTCTTTTACTCTTCACTGATGGGTTGTTTCCATATTAGTGGGAATTTTTGGTATCTGGACTACATTGCTAGCTATAAAGGCATGTGCAATTGCTTCTACCTCTAATGGAAGTTCAGCTAAAACCTTGTTCTGTATGCCATAACATACAACTGGGCAGGGTGGCAGGGATGAACTGAAAGAAAGTCTCTGAAATGTCTGATTATTGATATGAATGCTCTTCTCCATTTGAAAAGTTAAGTTCTGTAGGTTGAGAACATGCAGAGTTGTACTCCAAATACTTTCAGGCAGATCTTAGTGATCTAAAGTTCTTAAAGAGTACCTTTCTATAATCAAAATCACATAGATGATAAATAAAATGGTGAGACAAGTTTATGGATCTAGTCTGGGAAGTGATCATGTATGCATTCTCATCTGTCATATGGAGGTGATGCACTTATAAAGGTGTTTTCCTTAATTTGAAGACGTAACAAAGGAGCTCTTGTCCTTCTATCCCCTTTGGCAAGTAAATAATTTTCAAATTATATCTATTCCTAGTTTTAAAATCTTGTAGACAGCCTTTCATCCTCCTTTGAAGTGCATCCCTTGCTGACCAGCAACTACCCTTTGCTTGTGGAGCTCCACTGTGCAGACAGGCAGTTCTTTAGAGATGTTGTTTAGTTTTTACTGCAGGACAGCAGCTTTGTCTGACTAAATATATTTGAGGCATGGAAGCAGTAATTTGTGCAAGTGATTTTATACTCTTTGTTTTAATAAGTTATTTAAATGACATGCAATGAGATCAAAGATAACAGATTACGGTGGTTTGGACACGTGCAGAAAAGCAGAAGACAATCTGGTGAGGAAGATCTGGGACAGACTGGAAGAAGGTAAGAGGAAGCGAGGACATTCAGCAAAGAGGTGGATGGATTGTGTGAAAGAAGATCTGCGACAATCAGGCATGGGTGTTGAAGAAGGCAGGAGTGTGGCACTGAATCGAGAGAGTTGGCAACAGTTAACACAATACCCCGACCCAATGTAGAAAAATGGGAAAAAGGGGGATGATGATGATGATTTAAATGGCATACATTTGATTATTTATATATTAATTAGTTTTAATTGGATGTAATGTGTTAATCTAATTTTGTTTTGATATCTTAGATATGATTCTGACAAGTCTAGTATCTCGTCGCTGTGTTTTGTCGCCTTTGAACAAACTATGTAGTGATTAGAGGAAGATACCCTTTAAGAACTTTAGATCACTAGGATCTGCCTGACAGTGTCTGGAGTACAAGTCAGCATGCTCTCAGCCTACAGAATTTAATGGAAAGACGCAATTTGTTTATTCATGGATTTGAAATCTTGAATTTTGAGGATGTGTTCATGAACTGTCAATATTGTCTAACTCGTAGGCCCTTTCAGCTGCACAGCTACGTCGATTAAAATACAAAGTGTGATCTGGTCCAGGTTGCAAGTCTGTACCTGGAATACATCAACTGGAGATATAACACCAGATCAGGGAGCATAATTTAAAAAATAATGCAAATAAGAGTAAATGTTTGCCAAAGCTTTCAATTAACTTCTCTTGCACCTGGATGTCAGTCAGTAACTTCCTTCAAATGTTATGTGTGTGTGTGTGTGTGTGTGTGTGTGTGTGTGCGTGCGTGCGTGCGTGCGTGCGTGTGTGTGTATATATATATATATATATATATATATATATATATATATATATATATATATATATATATATATATACATATACATATATATGTGTGTGTGTGTGTGTGTTTGTATGAGAAATAGAAAATACCAAAATGGGGTTATGACAATCAAGTTTCTTGAAGACCAGCAGGTCATAAATGTGGCAATTAAATACGTGTACCTGTGGTGACTTAACAGTGTGTTATGTGTAAAACTAGGATTTTTCACCATGACATGGTGATATAATCAAAACAGCATTCTACTAGAATCATCAAATGCCTTGAATGTGCCTCTTAGTATAATGTCATGGGTTGTAGAGGAGTTTGGTGATCTCTGAGGTATCTTACAAGTATTACGGGCAATGGCTTTCCCTTTGTTAGTGCAGCGCATCACCTGAGAGCAACATGATTAAGAAACATTCAACTTAAGCAAGCTACACTATGTTGAGAGTGATCTGGTAAAGGACAGCAGTTTAATGTTGCTCTCTGTTTAGTATCTAGGATATGAATGGGTAGAGTGTAATGCTCCCAATGAGAGAATATTAATGATTAGCATTGATTTCTGCATACTGCTATACCAGAATATTTATTCGGGTAGTGCTCATGTAATACACTTGCAAATACACTTAAATGTCTGCTCTGTATCTAGTGATTATAAAATCTACACATTTATGGCAGTTATCAAAAACTGCTTAGCATCTCAACAGCTCTCTATAATCTATATTATATCTATATCTATATGTATATATCGTTGTTTGTGTAATATATATATATATATATATATATATATATATATATTTTTTTTTTTTTTTTTTTTGTAGATTATAGATAGTTGGGCTTATATGCTACAAAACAATTAATGAGGGGGACTATAGCAATCAGTATGCCCCCAGGGGTTATGGCCTGGACCTGCTGGATTGATAGACTGAGGGAGTTCCTGGATAACATCTTTGGGAATATGTATCAATGCCGTGATGGAGTACAGGGGAGCCTATTGATGCATGTGTGCTATGTTAAAGATGTTTAGGACAGAGCATATTAACATCCTAGAAAGGTTGCATGTATAAGAAAAGTCCCTAGTTGTGCAAATAGACAATTACTGCATTGTGACATGGATCTGCTTCTACTCTCATTAGCATGCAGGATGTCTGAATGGATCTCTTCTAGTCTTCTTAGAATGTAGGATGTCTAAATGGTTCTGCTTCTAGTCTCTTAGGATGCAGGATGTCCGAATGGATGTGCTTCTATTCTCACTAGGATGCAGGATATCTGAATAGATCTGCTTCTTGTTTCCTTAGGATGCAGGATGTCTGAATGGATCTGCTTCTAGTGTCTTAGAATGCAGGTTGTCTGAATGGATGTGCTTCTAGTCTCACCAGGATCCAGGACATCTGAATGGATGTGCTTCTAGTCTCACTAGTATGCAGGACATCTGAATGGATCTGCTTCTTGTCTCCTTAGGATGTAGGAGGTCTGCTTACGAGAATGGGGGGTGGCACTGTTACTCATTCACAAGCTGCATGTGATGGTATGCACTATATAATGAAGGCACCTAGTCCATTTATCTGTGTATAAACCAAGGATTCAGTTACATTTGTGCATTACCATCACATCATTGCAAGACCCATCTTAGATGGAGCACAGACCCTCAGTACTTTTCATTTGGGTAATGGAGATGATAAATGTGTGTGTATAAGAATGATCCATATTTCTTCTGTTTGTCAAGCCCCCCAAGGGATATTACTGTATTCCACTTTTCATGCTGCATGTGTTCATTATATTTCAATTTGCTATATAGTAACACACTGCTTTTGCAAGGACTACATTGAATTTGGGTATCCTTAGGCAAAAGTAGTGTTTTCAAGACATATGATATGCATTGGTGTCTGATCATAAATGTATTTATTATATTGTTTGTCTGCTTTTCATTTTTGAAGATGTAGGTAGCAAAAATTAGATGATCCATATCCTACCAGTATGTTTCTTGGACTGACTAGTTTGACCTGGGATTATGACATTATTGGCCACAATGAAATCACATGCACTAACTTAGGGCAACAGTCATATGATGGATAATATGTCCTGTTGAATAACCCAACTAATGCTACTCTGGACATTGATCATGACTTCCCACAAGGTCATTAATTATGCTATTTGCACCCACTGCAATGGACAGCAGTGTGGATGTTAAGATGATACAGACATAGTTGGTCTTAGGATAAATCACCTTAGATGAGATTTTCTCAGTGTTGATGGTGATGTCGCCATACAACCTCCTTTAATGCTTAAACTGGTGTTAATGCAAAAATTGCTATGATTGCTTGAAAAAAACATTTGAAGCTACTGTCACTGACAAGATTTGTGACCCACTTTGGTTGTGTGGTCTATTGTGCATCAGTGTCTGCTTATTGAGTCCACTGACTGCATATCCAAGAATATGATGGCATCTAAGTGTGGTACCACAAATACTACCACTGACTTGATATGCTCATCTACCACATTGCATGGTGGTGCTGAAAGGCACCATTGTGATACAACTTGTGCCATAGCACATATTATTCTAGATGTAAGCATGAATCTGGCAGACATATCACAAACTGTTGCAGGCCATGCTCAGTTATAACTTGCATTTGCCATCCATAACATACACCATTTTTGATGATACACATTCTCATAGAGGTATGTAAAGGGTGTTCATGTGTGTGGGGCTTTGTCAACACTGGCTTCTTCCACATGAGGTGCTGTAGTTAGGGGTTTCTCCACCTGTTAGCTTTATTACATGACAATGTGGCCATGCCTCAAGATCCCAATCACCCTTTTGCTCATGGAAAGTGATGATTCACAATGATCCTTCTCAACATATCTCCTTGCCTGGCAGGTAGGTTACTGCCCCAGTGGGTATGATCCTGAATCAGGTACAGAGATATTCTCAAGCTGCACGTTGTGGTCACTCTCCAAGATAATACTTTAGGCAAATAATGCAACACATCTGTGCTGACAGGATGATAACAGATGATGAGGGTTTGTTCCATGTTATGCATCACATTTGCTGTGTTAAGTGGAAATGTCAGAAACACACTGTTTACATGACTGCAAGGTTATGTCCTGTTTCTAACTTCAAACAACACTCCAGCTGCATGCATCATATTGTTTTAGGTGTATTATGTACATATGAGCAACTGTATTGCACAGCTTTCTACTAGACTCTACCACGTCAACAGTGTCAGATCTCAAGAGGTTCATTCACAGGATCCTTCTA
Source organism: Protopterus annectens (assembly GCF_019279795.1). Taxonomy (NCBI): domain Eukaryota; kingdom Metazoa; phylum Chordata; order Ceratodontiformes; family Protopteridae; genus Protopterus; species Protopterus annectens. Next base: position 757,366,151 of record NC_056743.1, on the reverse strand, counting down.
AATGTCAGTTTTGTTTTCTTCCTGGTGTTCAGCTGCCAGTGCCTAGGGTAATGCTGACAGATGTACAGCTGACTGACTCAACTAACTGTCATGTTTGTGTGTTAATAAGTTTTACAATTCTGCATATGTTATAAACATCATAGCTGGTTTCATACGTGTGTTTAGGTATCACAAGTAGGACGTCATGAGGCCAGTCATGTTTGATAACAGACTATCTTTTCTTGTGCGTCTCAGTCAGTCCATTTTCTATTTTAGTACTGTAAACTGTAGATTGTTAAAAGGTGTGATAAGCCATGAATAACTGGGTAGCCAGAGTCACCTGAAGGGAAAGAAACAAATCAACCATTACACATACACATGCATGCAGTTACTATCACATTGCCTAGCTATGCTTTTGTATCACAGTACATCTCTACCTTTATAAATACCTACTAGGTGGTCATGTGGAATGCTAACTTCTGGTGTAGACCGAATACTTCTCATATGTGTGTGCCATGCGCCCTAATAGGATATATAGTACAGATGGTAGTTATTATATCTGTGCAATACAAACAACATAGCAATTCAGTGAGGAACATCCCTTTCTATTTATATGTACTGATATAATCAGTTGTAGGTACTTTTATAGCTACAGGCGTGCATACAATGGCCCAAAGAACTGCATGCTATTGAGCTTCTTCCATGAAAGACTTCATCATATCTGGCAAGTGTTCAAGAAAATGTGTACAGTCTGTCACTAAGCTGCATGTGGGGGCTATGCAGTTCTCCAATGTACAGCAGGCAATTGCTGAGGGCATCTAGACTACCCCCCCCCCCTTACAAAGCTGAAATGTCACAGAGGGTAGTTTACCCAGAAGCAGGCATGCATTTGAGTGAATTATTAGTTAGGTACATCACAGGCCATGTGTTATGATGTGAACAGCACAGTATTTCACTGTCTAGTCAGATATGATCTACTACGTCCTAGTTAGACACCTACATGTTTAGTAAAAGAAATGACTGGTGCCAGCCTCTAGGTCACCTGACAACTTTTGCCTGAGATTGTTCCTGCACTTCTGTAGCTGCCATCAATTTGTTCTGAAAAATAGTGTTATTTGCCTTTGGTAATATATTACTTCCTGTATGATGAAACTTTCTTGCATTATCCATCAAATTTAACTTCTGCTTTAGTCAGTGTAGGCTGATATTGTTTGCCTTAATGGGCCATTTGTAGGCTTTCTATATTGCCTAACTTCATTTGTTCTTTATGTTTTGAGACATTCTTGCTTGAAGCAGTAGATTTTACTGAATTGCAAACTGTTTCCCTACTTTCTTAGGTACATAGTTTAAAGGTACTTAACTCTACTACACCTTTTTTTTTTCTATTCTTCCAGTTAACACCCATAGCGCCTTTTGGTGTCCAGACCTTTCTTCAGTATGACTTTTGTGACTTGTCAGCTTATAATATTCAGGATTTAGAGCAAGGATTTATTATATGACAATAAGATTATTAATTGTATGCTTTGTAAGCTGAGTTTTCAGAAAATTATGTGGAATGCAAGGATGTGTGTGGGCTGTAAGAGGTGCAGCATTTCACAACACATAGTTGTTAATGAATTAATAGGCTATTGATCTGTGAGGATATTTTGAACTCTAGTTATAAATTCCCATTAAGTTTTTAGCCCTTCTATTTTAAGTACAAATAACCCAGTAACAATCAGAACATTTACATGCTGCCCCTATCCATGAGGGACAAAGGTGCTAAACCAGGGGGTAAATTTGCAGTTACCCATCCATTCATCTAGATTACACACGAGTAGTGTAAGAGATGTACTCTGCTTTATGTGGAGACGGAGATGTTTCCATAAAAGCAGTATTCTGTGTGATACATCTGTCTTTCTCCAGCAAGTCTTATTTATGTCGCAAAAGAGATTGAGATCTCTTCAGATGGTGTTTATGCTTGTATTGGACTTGTTTAGGTGCAGTAGGTCTGACAGGATCCTTAAGCTCTGTACGTGAGGCAGAAATCACCCTCAGTTCCCTGTATGACATCAAGAAGAGGGTCAAGGCATTCAGATTTTTTTCATAATTTTTATGGTTTTGGCCTTGATTTTCTTAGTAAGAAAATATTGTGTGCATTCAAGTTGTGTCAGATGTTTGGACAGTTACATACTGAAGGGAACATTATACTCAGTGATGAGTGAGGGATACTTTGAATGGCCACATCCTTTAGTAATAAGCTATTCAATGAAAAAGGGGACTTTTTTACAATAGAGGATGTAGTGGCATCAAAGGACAGCTTCATTGTCTAGTTAGATTTCCAGGTCCTTAACTATTGTATCAGTTTTCAAGTGTGTATGGCCAATGTGACAATTACAATGGTTTTCTTGCTTATCTATTTATCCTGGCAGTCAGATTTAGTCCATGATTGTGACACCAACTGTTGGCTTGGGAAAGGCTTTCTTCATGAACATAATGTCGTATTACACTCATCGCTCATATTTGATCTATTTCCAGCCCCCAGGTGTTATGCCAGAATGAACACAAATCAAACACGGAGGTTATTTAATCCCACTGTAGATGTTTTATATCTGAAACTCCAAGTATTATTTGGAACAAATGGGAGGCAGTCAAATGCAATATATTAAATTAAGATGGTTTAGTACATTAAAAATATTGTTCAGTATTCATTACTCTGTATTATAGTATTAACCAAAGTTGTTTTGAACTAAAGATAATATTGTAATGCATCAAAGACAATGATGTGATTTATAAATATAAATGATTGGTGTCAAAAATCTCATACTTAAGAAATAAAGCGTTGTTGCATTATGAGATTTTTCTTCAAACAGTAATATTCGATTCTACTATGAAATGCCATATTACTGAAAATCATTCCAAATAAAAATATGCCCAAAATCCAACAGGACAAAAAAAGTTGCTGTCTAAGAAAACCAAGGCAAGGCCACAACAATAGAAAAGCACACTCCTCAGCCTCAACAGGCAAATAAGACAGCATGTCAAATCTTCTAAAAGTAACTTTGCCAAGGATAATCATTAGGCCTTTTATGGCTACGTACATAACCTAAAAGATAGGATCCAATCATGTGCCAAACTAGTGACTAACGGTATTACACAGGGTCTATATTAAATCAGTGAATGCTTAAAATAGCGAACGCTGATTTATCGTCCCATTAAGAATGAAATCTTAAAATATCGAAGACACAGAACAGCGATTTTTATCTCGGTGAAAAAAAATCACTGTTCCACAAAAAAAAAAAAAAGTTCAAAACACAAAATAAAATTGGGGGCTTCACTCACCACACACCCCTGATGTGGGGGGCTGTGCCCCTCACACCCCCCTTACTTAAATATACCAACTCCAAGATTGCACTACAGTGGAGGAAATGGCAAAGTTCTAAAAACGGCCCAGCAATTTTTTTCCCTGGGAAAATAATCGCTGTTCCATGTCTTCGGGATTTTAAGGTTTCACTCTTAATGGGTCAATAAATCAACATTCGCTATTTTAAGCATTCACTGATTTAAAGGGAACCCATTACACACACGTTCACTGATTTAAAGGGAACACATTACACACACTGGTCCCGCAGAGATAGCAAACCTACTAGCAGATAGAGTTGGTGAAACTTTCACTCCCTATCCCTTCCAAACTTATTACAAACCTTGTCCCCAACTTCCCCGTACCCTATATATCTAAAGAGCAGGTCATTAAAGCCTTGTCTAAGCAGAAAACACAGCCTCTGTGGGGCCAGATGGCATCCCAGCCTGTCTTCTAAACAAACTAAAATGTGAACTAGCATCACTATTAAGGCCCTATTCAGTCACAGCTTAACACTGGCTTTGTTCCTGTGGAATGGAGAACAGCAACAGTTATCCCCCTCCACAAAGGTGGCTTAGCAACAGACCCAGGGAAATATAAACACATAAATCTGACCAGAGCTCATCTGTAAACCATGGAATGTATTATCATGGACGTCATAAATAAAGACATAGGAGACCTGCAAACCCTGGATCCGACCCAAATTGGCTTCATCAAGGACAGATCCTTCCTGTTAAACCTGGTGGAGTTCTTCGAAAATGTGACCAGGGCCATTGATGAGAGTAAATCTGTGTGCACATCATACCTCTACTTGGCAAAGGCCTTTGACACAAGCCTACACTCAGGCATTACCAATAAACTCAGTAAACTGAATGTAAACCCCTTTGGGGTCTAGCTCAAAAAACTGGTCACACACTATCAAAGTAGGTGACTCCACATCAACCAGCAGACCTATCACAAGCAGGGTGCCACAAGGGTCAGAGCTGGGCACCCAAATGTTTGGCATATACTTCTCAGACGTTCAGGACAAAACTAAGTGGCTGTGGCTGACCATGTTTGTGGATGATTGTAAACTGGGTGCAATTACTGAATCCCCAAATGATGTCAATATACTTCAGGAGGGTCTTACACAGAACAATGACTGATGTCTTAATCAGAGTCTCAAACTAAATGCCAAGAAATGCATCATCATTCCTTTCAGTAAAAACATTGTCCCTTCACATTATCAGTTTAACAGCAATACCATATGTACCTACGAAGTGGAAAGAGATCTTGGATCACAAGTAGACTGCAACCTTAACATTGACTATAACATTCTACTGTAGTAAGGAATGCTTTCTGTGTAGCACAATTGATTAGCAAAGGCATTGCCTCTAGGGCACAGGAGGTTATACCACCTTTATAGTCATTACTAATCAGGCCCATAATTGAGTATAATGCACCTTTTGGCATGTACCATGCAAATCACCTGCAGCAATTGGAAAGACCTCAGGGGTTTCTAACTAAGAAGATCAAGGGACTATAGCTCATGCCTTACACAGACTGACTAAAATCACTATCACTATACTCAGTATAGACTTCTTGGGGAGACTTATGCCTGGCTTACAGCAGGGCACCTCTATGATACTGTTGAAAAGGAACCCAGAAAATTGGATGGGACACTGTAAATTGTTACCGTGAATAGCACCCACAACCTCCTGGACATGGGCAGTCATTACTATATACAATCCTGGGTATTGATTTGAGTATTTATGGTATTACATTGGGATGAAATGGCTAGGCTTAAAATGACCTCCTGGTCGATAGCTTAGTAACATCCTATGATGCTATGATCCTACAAAACTCCCTTTTTCTATTTTTTTCAAGCTACCAGCCCCTCTCCCTGAAGCCCCCCCCAAAAAAAACTTATGCATACCAGTTCTACAGTCATACCAAATTGAAGAAAGAAGAAATCTCTCTAAAGAAGTGAATCATTGCAAGCATACAGTTAGAAACTTTGTGTCGGCAATGATTTTCTATGAGAAGAAGCATTCAGTGTTATATCGTCCATCTGTTTTACCTTAAGCATGTATGGGGGAACCATGATATTCAAATCATTATTTAGCAGAAATGCAATTACTAGAAGTGAAAGACAGGATATCCTAAGAAACAATTAAAGAAAATGGGAATAACACTTTTTGAGAGCTACACGTGCGATTTTCCAACTTCTTGAACACTTCACTGGAAAAGTTTATGTTATACTTTCTATATTTTATTACACTGGCCAATCAATGGCTCTGAAAATGCAATCGATGATGATGATGATGACTTCTGAGAGTATAAACTTGCGTTTAAAGCTGACTTTTACAGATGGCCTTACCCTTGATAATAAAGTATAATTTTGTTGTAGTTCATTGCATTATATTATCAGTTCTGCTCCGTTTGAATAGAAATGCTTTGTATTATAAACACCAGATCCTTAATATCAATTCATATTCTGCTCAGATTTATTACATTACCACAGCATTTTCTCAAGAGTTTTGCCGAAGGGTTCTGGAAAAAAAAAACAAAATTAATTGGGGAGTCAAAGGTCCTAAATCAGGAACGTTTCTTAAACATTACTCTAATTCACTTATAAAATAGTTATTAGAACAACAGCAAACATGAAAAACAATTGCTGGACTAGTTATTTACCAGAAGATTATATTCTTTGACAGGGAGGAATAGAACAACAGCAAACACGAAAAACAATTACTGGACTAGTGATTTACCAGAAGATTATATTATTTGACAGGGAGGGCAAAGTTTGAGGTAAGAAAAGCCTAACCATGTGATGCAGTCCACAGTTCATGACCATGGTTACAGAGTCCTTTTAGATCCAAACCACCACAAATTTTCTAAAACATAGACCATAATAGTTATTATTGTTTATATTTCAAATATTTGTCATCTATAAACCATGAAGACATGAAGAAACATTCGACCATATGACATGGAAAGGAAAGGTTGCTCAGACTACACTTAGCAATGCATAACTTTACCTAAACTGCCTGCTGTCTTACCTCACACTTGTGCAGGCACTTATGCCAAAACAACCAAATACACTGTTATAACCAAATTATTAGATTTCTGTTTAATATCAATTCAGATTGTAACAACACTGTGCTACTATACATGGGTATATTTAAGCTAAGTGTCAGAATAGCTCTTTACCATACCAATGAGATTCAAAATTAATGGAAAGTGTAGGTTATTGTATTAATGTCTTTTATCTCTCTTATGCACATTTTCTGCTACTACAAAAGGAAAATTATTTTATTTCTTTAGTACCGATGTACACTTTACATGAATGCATAGTCTGGAAGGCTTCAATTTATATTAATGCACTTAAGACTGTATCTTATTACAAAACTGGACCAAATTCTTGGTTTATCTCATTGATATTATAGACCGACCTCCACTATCACATTTATGCTATCAGTGCCATCATAAGGCATTTCTAACTGTGAAAACCAGCTAGGAATGAGCACACATATAAGAACTATAGCTGCATAATAATGCATAAAGGCTTTTCCCAGAGAGAAAGATTATACCCTTACACAATGAAAGGAGAATCAGGTTTACAACTGCACCAAGAACAGTACATATTCTTAACTTATTTGGAGACTTAATATGGGCATATACATTTCCTGTGTCTAGACACATGCACTCACTTTCAGAAGACCAGTGAGGTAATATTAAATGACAAAAAGGCTAGGGCAGCATTACTGAGTTAGGGCTCTAATATTCAAACAGACGGTGAAATTGCTGAATTATTAAGCAATGATATTCATCTAAGTACTTCTACAGCTAGAGTAGATGCACCATTTTACCCAAGTAGATTGCAGGCACTCATTTTAGAGATGAGAATGATTTATCACTACACAAATTCTGCATGCTGCCCAGTAAATGACTTCCAAAGAAAATATAGCAGTAAAAAGAAGAAAAAAAAACAGCAGAGTAAATATAATTACTAGTCACTATGTGTAACTGATATAAAGAAGAAACAGAGCAAGAGAACCATGTATTTGAATTAGGCAGCCTCTGGAAATCATAAGTATGGATGATTGCACTGATATATAATGTGTTGAATCATTGATCAGTCTGAGGACAATGTAAGCCAGCATAGATGTGATATTGTAACAGACAAACTATTCCTTCATATCAGTAAAATAAATAAGAAGTTGCGGTATATTGGTTCAAAATATATAGGCACAAATTAAATTGGTGTTACTTCAATATTCTTTAAACTGTTTGCAGTACATGGGTGGATAACATCAACGCAAAAGTAAATTTTGTCTTGTTTAAGTATTCATTTTAAGATTTTGTCTCACATTATGGAAGCAATGGCCTTCAAACTGCCCTAGCAACAGGCATATTAAATTTTATGCAGATATCGTAAGTAAAGAGAATAACTGACTACTGTATCAGTAAGCACATCGATAGTACTACAAGTGGTCATGGCATCAAGTTATGCGTTGCTGTAGGATAAGCAAACTTTAAAAGGAACTTTTCAAATATGGAAATTGTGAACTGCAATTACAGGAAGATTTTCAATTACAAGTAAACTATGAGTAAATTATGCATGGGAAGAGAAACAGTCTACAGTAAAACAAAAGCTCAGTAAGTTGAGCATGCATAGTCACTATGTCCTGGAAGATTTCTGTTCCTTACAAAAGATCTTTGGTGTGATGCATTATTCTAATTGATATGCATGCTTAATATCAATACATATGTAATGTTAAAAGGGATTATTTATGATTCGCTTTTGATTGACAGAGCAGCTTCATGTATCATAGCCATCTGTACAGGACGAGCATTATAAATAATAAGAAAATGGCTAATGTAACACTGTTAACAAAAGCAGTTAACTTTTGATATGTCAAAAGCTCACTTAAATGATGTCAAGAATGAACCCAAGGAATCATACTAGAATCCCTGAAACTGACTGAATGGCAGGTTTTTAATTTTTGTTTTGATAGCCTTTATGACATAGTTTAAAAGTGTAATAAAGCAAGCAGATGGAAGAAAAAAGCATTGAAATACAGTTGTTCCAGATAAGCATCATTCCTTTTCAGCTTCTTCATTTACTGAGTACTATGATGTCAATGTTTCACATATGCAGCTGTACTTTGTTATGGTCTCATTATTACATAGAAATGAAAACTAGCAAGGCTAATGGCAAAGGGAGCACAGGAATGTAACAGACCTGTTCATAGCCTGGGGCGGCAACAAAATTTGGCATGAGCATGCACACAGTTTTATTTACTGTGAATGTGTGTGTGTGTGTGTCTGTATGTGCGTGTGTGTGTGTGTGCGCCTGTGTGTCTGTCTGCTCATATATGTCCTGTATATGCACATACATGTTCACACATATAATTTTATTTTATGTGAGGAGCCACATACAATCTTGCATAACTATATTGTTATGCATGTACAGTGTTAAATGTAGGTGACAGTACATCTGAAATTTGACTGAGTATACAAGCCATAGCTATCACTTTATGGCAGACAAGAATACCTTCAGTTCCATGTGTAGTGATGTTGAGTCTCAACAAGTCTGTGAAGTAACAGATAATGTAATAATTAATGATACTTATGAAGAAGGCTTAAAGGAATATGTTTCCTTATTTGTTGACTTGCTGGGGATCATAGCTTTGTACAAGATTAGAACCAGCTTGGTACTGGTGGTTCAGGGGGCACCATATCTTAGAGAAAGCAGCTGTTCTAATGAGTAAGTAGAGTGTAGAGTCACATACTATATGGGGACTACACTGTCAAATGCAAGCTTTATGTTGTAGACACTGTATTGCTTTAGTGAGGGGCTGGCCTCATAGGCTCTGTGATGCTTGATGCATACATCTTGCAGCATGCATGATTCTTTTGCAGTACATATTACACAGTCAACAAAAAAGAAAATCTGGACCAGGAAGGAGTGCAGACGATTTTATTGCACTACCAGCCTAGTACTAAGAGCATTAGTGTGGCCTTGACGAGCAAGGAAACTGGAAATCTGGGCTTTTATTGCTTCAAAATGCAGCTTGCAGCTTGAAGAAATAAAGGTTTGCCCATATCTACACAATGTGCAAGGAGCTTCATCAAGGGATGAGATGCTTTAAGAGGGAAACTATCTCTTGGATTAAGAAGCAGCAGCAACCAATATATCCATGGGGTGAAACATACAGATTTTAATGAGTGGTCATGAAGGAACAGGGGCTGCTTTCAAGATGACAGGTAGGGTTGCATGGTATAAGTCAGAGACCTTGAGATACATACCAGAGATTGCGAGCTGTTCTATGAAAATACCTAACAAGTAGATAGAATAGATAATTGTAGTACAGGGAAATGCAGATGGTTTAATGGAAGAGTTCAACAAGACCACATACCATACAGAGTGTGAGGTGAGACATATGATAAATTGGAATTGGAATTGGTAAAGGGTAAAATGTGGCTATTGTTTTGTTACATGTTCTTGCAAGTAGTTGAGAGTTAGGCCCCTCTAAGAAACTACCTTTCCCTGAGTTCAAGGTCCCCCCCCCCCATCTAGTACCAGAGAAATGACCAGGTAAATTCTGATTGCTATATCACTGTTAACAGGGTGAGCACTGAAGAACACCATAGGCAAGGATGCCACCAGGGTTCAATATTTTTGTCTGGATGGCATGATTAAAATTATTTGATTCCTGTTAAACTCTTATACACAAAGCCAGATATATAATCAGTTTTCTGTCTTTCAGAATAGAGGACTTGCACCATGTAGGCATGAAATTATTGGAAAATATCATTTTGGTAAATACATTCCAATGAGCTGTATGGTGGCCTGTACTATTTTGACAAGGCTAACGTTTTAGAATTGTAATTTTATGTCATGCAGGACTCAGGCATTGTTTTGATGTCTGGTTTTGAGATTCTTGAAGTTTATCTCATTTTTCTCCAGGTAAAAAAATGTGTTGAGGGGGGTATGCAACTTATATAAAGAAGAAAGGGAAGAGATAAAGTTTGAGGTGAAGGTATTGTTTCCAGTATATATTCTATTCATCAAAAAAAAGTTCCTTACTTTTCATGGCAGATGGCTGAATGGATGTTGAAAAATTCATTCATATATTGGGCAGAGTGGGAAGCCCATAAGAAGTACAAGTGGTACACAACTTGGATATGAAATAGAAAAGCTTATCATATGGTGATCTGGAATTTGAGCAATGACATATAAGCAACTACTACCAGTTATCCAAAAAATGGCCAGAATTGAAAAGAGGTAGGAAATTATTTTAATTCATTTGAAGACTAGTGATTTATGTTTTGTGCCAAAGAAAAATCTAGAAGGATGTGATGTTTATCATACTGAAAAAGATTTTTTTACTTGTTACCATTATTTGGACCAATATCATCCCTAACGGTGTACAGGAGGCAAACACATAATCAAAAAGCTATGGAAAGGACTAGGGGATATACTGATAAGGCATTGTTTTGTGATGTCAAGTTGATCTTGAGACCTTATTACATGGATGATGGATACCCAGTGGCACAGACAAGATATGTTACATCCATGGACATGTGTGGAACCTTTTGATCTCCACATACATTTGCTGTCAAAAAAAGATCTATTATATAGGGAATGCTGCAAGGACTCAACATTCAAAGAAGAAGGTGGGGTTCAAGAGGAAAAGGATGTAGAATGCAAAAGGGAGGAATAGTTCCACCATTCTTCAGGATAGAGAAATCATCTGGTTGGCAAAATGTAGCAATGGGTTGGGTTTTGGCTCAGGCTCCATGAAGGAACTTGTTACCCCTAGTCAATGTAGAGGAACAATAGTGGTAAATTAGATTTGCAAGGCAGAGTTTCACTCACACAGAAGAAATAAGCAGCCCCTACAGAGGGAAGCTTAGAGAGATGCTGGGCAATAAGCTGAAAGTATGCACCCCAAAGACATTAATTGGCAGAACTGGTAGGAAGGGTTGAAATGTCCAAGTTGTCCATTGGTCAGAAAACAGGTCTACACTGCCTCTTAGAACATGGTATCAAAAGAGACTGACTCGTAATTGAAAAGCAGGGTTACACTCCCACTTGGCAGACAAGTTCAGTAGATGTTGGAAAGTAGGGATATGCTCCAAATGAATTAAATTTAATATATCAAGATGTTGTATTAGAGTACAGGAATGCACATAATGAGTTGGAAAATAGTATATTATCATAAGAAACGATTTAAACATTAAAGTAAGGACAATTTGATAAAGTATTATTATAAAGTTATGAGCTGATCATGTTTAATTAATTCATTCTACCTGGCATTGATATAATAAATATAAATAAAGCTGCAAGCTTATCCACAAACTTGGTGTTTTTATTTTTTTCAGAGAAAGGGGACACTTGAATGGTCTTCTTAACCTCATAAAAGAAACAGCAAATCATGCAGAATACTGTTATCTGTGGAAAGCCTGCTGACATTGTTTTGATAAAAGCACAGAGAACTAAGGCTATGAGCTGTTATCAAACTGCTTCCTATAGTTCAGAGTTTAATTCTCACAGGCTCCATTTGCTTACTGTGTCACTCTAAGCAAGTAACCTAACCTGATAGTGCTTCTGGTTTGATTTTCAAAAGGGGCAATGGTGTCATGTGGAATTGACTGAAAAAAATTAAACCAAAACTTAAATTTTGTCAACCTCTCATTCTTGAAAATAATAAGTTATATCGTTATCATGATTAAGTATCCTTTTATAATCCTCTGTTTTTCTTTTTTATTGTTAATTAGAGTGTATGCTCATCTGTTAGGCTTATGGTATTTTATTGTATATAGTGTATATATTGTAAACTATTGTGTGTATATAGTTTTAAATATTTTGCAAACAAGCTATTGCCTATTCGATGTGTATTACTCATTCTTATGGTTGGACATTACCTTCTAGGGAAGTGATTTGGATGTGTCTGTTAAAATTTATGAGCATTAAAAATAAAGATTTAAAAAAAAAGTTTTGTCAAGCTCTTTATCTCTTTTTGTCACAGCAGTGTGACACTCTTTTGAAATATTTGTGTCATTAAAATATGATTGCATTTTCAAAATTACTAAAAATATTAGCAACAGTAAAAAACTTGCAATATACCACAGGCTACCAACTTTTTTTTTTTTGTTTGGACCATATATATTGCAATGATGGTCCATCATTAAGCAATTCTTTTCCCAAAGGGACAAACTAAAATTTGTATTCTAACTTTTTTTTTTGCTCTGTGGATAGAAGATACTTGTTAATATTTAAGCAGGTTAGTCACATTGTCAGTTTCTCGTTTGCTGTCTTCATAAACTAACCAAAAAGTTTCTTCTGCATTCTCTGTTATGGCTTTCTTACAATGAGTTCATGCCTTGAGTCCTGGACACTAGTGACATTCTGATATTCTGAAATCATGCCAGCAGTGATCCTGTTTCTTCCTGCAGTTGACCTTAAACTATCATTACTAATTAAACTTCTGTCACTTAAACTGATACTTAAATATTGTTTAGCTTCTGACTCTGATTTTTTAGGTGAAGTTGCATCAGTCCTCTCTCATTGTTCTGATAATGTACCACGCTGATGTATTTTTTTAAAAGACACAGGAAACAAGTTCCTCCTTTGAATACCTAATAATTCTAGAATTACATTATTTTAGTCCCTTTGCCTACCTTAAGCATGTTTTGGTGTTTTCTGTGTTGTGTCATATAAGGATGGATTGCTAGATCCCATCCTGGGCATTTCTACTGAGTGGAATCAATAAATATAATTTTAGTTTCTTTGTGTATTATGAACAGAATTGACAGCCTACAGTTTTATGGTAAACACATGGGACTATAAACACCCTGAATGGAATGCCGAAGTAGACTATGTTTAACTACAAACAGAACTTGTTTCTTGCCTAAATATGTTTTTTCTGCCAGTAAAATTAATAATAAGAAAGCTCGGTGCTTTACTGTGTGCATGCCCTCACTGGCAAGATAAAAAATTCTTTGTAGAAAGGTAACAGAGTTGCAGGCTCCAGTCAGTGTCATTCAAGCTCTAGATCATCTTTAGCAGAGAATAAATGGAGCTCATATACTAGCATAATGATAACATGACAGTGGCAGTCAGGGTATGCTTTTCGTTTCCTCTCCAAAGCACTGTTATCACTTGAAGCTGTTGTGAGTACAGCAGAGGTCACCTATGCGGGCATTAATCAATGTGAGCAGCAGTAAAACACACTGCTAGTTCATGTTCCAGTGCAGCATGACATGTAAAAGCAAGTGCTACTCTAAGCAATAAAATCAGCTTCTCAGTCTTGGCCATCATGCATTGTACAGTACTTTAGGAACACTTTTCTGTTTCTCACAGAGTGTCTTGCTGACATCTACAGCTACTGACGCAGGTGATAATGAGTGTTTCCCTTGACTGCCATTTCATTCTTCTGTCTTATATGGGATACACTTTCATTTTTTTATTTTCTACCCATAATGCTAAATGTGGGATAAGATCTTAAGTAGATACATCCAAAATGCAAACATACAGTAATGTATTCCATGGATAAAGATTTTGAAACTAAACATTTTTTTCCTCTGCTTAAGGAACCTTTCAGCAAACTACATATGTTTGCCACTATTTCCTGTATATGTTACCTGCAACAAATGTTAAATGACTAAATAAATAAATAAACTTTGCTACAGCCATCAGTCACCTTTGGGACCATTTTATGTAAATAGCCTGTTTCTCGCAAGATGCATGATGTAGAAGGTATATCTTTGTCAAAAGAACATTCAGAAAAATGACTTGAATGCTAATAATTTGAGGATCCCTGTTGATGTCTTCTAGATGACACAAAGTTCATGAAACACATACATCCAGCTTTGTTTCTTCTTCTCTTTGCCTTGGCTAAGTATGCACTGCTAACATGTTTTGTTAACAGAGAATGTGCATTCTGTCAAACTATATTTGATAGACTGCTTTAATTTAGACTTTTGACCAGGATCAGACATTAGTTATGAGTCCTGTCACCATTGGTGAAAAGATAATTAGGCTCTGGTCATTCAGTCCATTTAGCATAATTATGAATCCCTTCATCCCTACGTCATTGGTGAGATGGAAATCAGGCTTTGGTGATTTGGACCACCTGGCACTACTCAGCAGAGGACCTGCTTAATTGCATTCCTGAATGTAAATCAAAGTTATTATAAACAGGTGCCTTATACAGCTATAAAATTACTCACTTTTGAGTTGGGGATTTAACATTCAGGGATTCATTTTATGGAAAGAAAGCAGTATAAAGCAATACAAATTTTATATATCGTAAGAAGAATGCGAAAATGCAAAGCAGGTTGCAAGAAAGTATATGAAAATTAAAAATAATGTGTTTAAATACAGTAATTCAACTACTTCCAGAGTGTGCTGTAGCAATGGAAGAGATATTTAATAGGTAACTCATGCTACCTGGTTGGCACTCTGCCACTAAAATCACAATTTTAGTGACAGTAGATGATATGCATTAACATCCCAGTAAAACAAGAACCCTTCCCAAAGGTACAAAGGCATGGCATCAGTCTGTCTTACTGGCAACCTGAATTTAAGAGCAGAATCAGGCTGCAGCCATCCAGCTATTTGGATAGAAAGATGAGGGCAGTGGACAGCTCATTTATGGTGGGATGGGGGTTTGGGTCAATTCTTTTGGTGGAAACCAAGAGCCTTGCAGCTCAACACATTATCTGCATTATTGCAAGTTGCTCTTCCTATCAGGGATCATGACAAGCCATTGCTACAAAAGTGAAGACTTACAGCATCTGGTTCACAGTTGCCTACAGAATCCTTTCCTTGTATATAGTATTTCACCATCATGTTAACCTCAGTAAGAGTCAGGGACCTACTTGCAAATGGGACATGTTTGTGACTGTCCAATGGACTCATTGAGGTACTCAGGGAATTTGGATTGGGTATGCATAGCAGATAGTAGTAAGCTAGCAGCAAGTGGAGGGTTAACAAAAGTAAATAAAGAAATGTAAAACAAGAGAAAGATGATGTGCAGCAATGAGCTGCTTTCTTCTTCTTACACTAATGCTAGATACTGATGAATAGAAAGCTGTGCTATTTATTTGTTTCTAGAAAGGTAAGTCTTAAGGTAGCTAAAACTGATAGATGAAAAGTACAGTTTTGTACCTACCATAAATGTAGATGTTCGAGTGTTCACCCTGCTGCAGTTATCACACTTGGGTTATCCTGCCGTCAGGCGGTCCCGCAGTCGGCCCGAATTCCAAAGTCTTGGTCCGGCGTCGGTTGCTGTCGCTTCTTCCCTGACATCAGTGTGCCAGGGGTATATAAGAGGCATCCAACGCCATTTTCTTCAGTTTTTCTTGCCCCAGATGTCAGATGCCCCCAATAGGTAGGCAATATATATATATATATATATATATATATATATATATATATATATATATATATATATACATACACATATGGCTATATAAAAATCAAAAAAACCCTTAGGCACAAGCAAATACACCACAGAGGTAGTATAGGATAAAGTGGTAGAGATAAGTTCAGCTAGTTCAGAGGGGATGGAGGGAGGGTAACCTTGACTGCAGCAGGGTGAACACTCGAACATCTACATTTATGGTAGGTACAAAACTGTACTATGTTCATCATGTTACCCTGCTGCAGTCATCACACTTGGGTTGAATCCCAAAGCTAAGGATGGGAGGTGGAGTCAAACAGGGTTAGAAGAAGCTAGTAGGCCCTGCAAAACTGCAGTGGCAAAACCAGCTCTAGTCTTAGAGTATAGAGGTAAGTGATAGTGTTTGATGAAGGTGTGCACTGAACTCCAAGTAGAAGCTTCCAGAATATCCTTGGTTGGCACTCCCCTGAGAAAGGCTGCTGATGTAGCTGTAGCCCTGGTGGAGTGGGATCTAATGTTAGCAGGTACTGGTTTCCCATGATGTGTGTAGCAGAAATGTATGCAATGTCCTATCCATTTAGAAATGGTCTGTTTTGAGATAGCTTTTCCTTGTGATCCTGTAGCATAGGCTACAAAGAGCTGGTCAGTTTTTCTGAACACCTTAGTTTTATCCAAGTAGTAATGTAATTGTCTGTGAATGTCCAAAGAGTGCAGGAGTCTTTCTCCTTTGTTCTGGGGATTTGGGAAGAAGGTGGGCAAGTGAATGGTTTGGTTTAGGGCCACACTGGATACCACCTTTGGCATAAAGGAAGGATTAGTTTGTAGAGAGACTCTGTCTTGATGAAAAATGAGGAAAGGTTCCAATGCCATTAGTGCCTGTAGCTCTGAGACTTTTCTAGCTGGGGTTATTGCTAGTAGTATGTCAGTTTTCCATGAAAGAAATTTTAAATCAGCTGAAAAAGCTGGTTCAAAGGGCAGCAGTGTAAGTTTTTCCAGAACAAAGTTGAGATCCCAAGTAGGTGTTGGAGCTCTCCTTGGCAGTCAATAAGTTCTTAGCCCCTATGAGGTACTGTCTTAGGAGTTGATGTGAAAATAAAGGAGGATCCGTGCTGTAATGAGCTGAAATTGCTGAAGCGTGGATCTTAATAGATGAAAAGGAAAGTCCTTTGTGTAACATCTCAGTTAAATATTGTAGAATCTGAGGGATGTTTGGATCAAGGGGATTTCCAGGTGCAAAATCTTTTCCATTTGTCTGAATAGGTTTTCCTGGTGCTGGGCCTCCTGGCCTCCAGAATGACATCCATAACAGCTTTGGATAAAGGCGTTGGCTGGTTGTTTAGGTAATTTGCCATGCAGCCAGGTTTAAAGTCTTGAGCTGGCTGTGTAGAATCTGATTGTCTCGCTGGGTGAGCAGGTGAGGAATTTGTGGCAAAATCCATGGTGGGCCCTGGACCATGTTCCTTAAAATTGGATACCAATCCTGGCATGGCCAGTCTGGTGCAACGAGTATCATTTGTGGCCTCTCTAATCTGACTTTCAGCAGTAACTTTGCTAGAAGAGGCAGTGGAGGGAAGGCATACACTGTTAATGTTTTCCAACTGAATGAGAGGGCATCAACTTTCCAAGCTAGTGGATGGAAGGTCCTTGTGCAAAAGTTTTGAAGTTGGTGGTTGTGGGGGCTTGCAAACAGATCTATTTCTGGGCATCCTCATTTTTGAACTATCATTGCAAATACTTGTGGATATTGTTTCCATTCGTGTGGATCCATGATGTTTTTGCTTAGGTCGTCTGCCAATGTGTATTTCTTTCCTGGCAGGAATTGTGCTTGTAATTGAACCTGGTAAGACAGTGCAGTGTTCCACAAGGTCATTGCTTGCCTGCATAGAGGGTAGAAATGTGTGCCCCCTTGCTTATTTATGTACCACATAACTGTGGTATTGTCCGTCTTTATTAGTAGTTGTCCTGGGTGTAGAAGGTCCTTGAAAGCTGTTAGGGCATTCTGCACTGCTAGCATTTCTTTTTGATTAATATGCAGGTGTCTCTGATCTGTAGTCCATTTGCCCTGAATGCACTGCCCTGCCATGTGTGCTCCCCAGGCATAGTCCGATGCATCTGTTGCCATAGTTTGCCTGGCTGTGGGTAAGGTGAAAGGCTGACACTTGTTGAGGTGACATGCCTGTGCCCACCATAGAAACTCCTGTTGAAGGCAGGGAATGCGTGGTATCATTGTTTCCAAGCTGTGGCTGTGCTGAGTCCATACACTTTTCAGGTACCATTGTAATTTCCTCATATGCAGTTTAGCAAATGGTATTAGTAGTATGCAAGATGCCATGAATCCCAAGGCCTGCAGAATTTTTCTTGCAGGGAGTTGGGTCTTTGTTGCCATTATTTTGAAATATTGAAACAGCTGTCGTTGCTTGTCTGGCATGAGATAAGCCATCTGGGTCATTGTATTCAAGCTGGCACCCAGGAATATTATGTTTTGTGAGGGCACTAGTTTTGATTTCTTTTCATTTACTGTGTACCCTAGGCAACTTAGAAGGTGTTTGACAAATGCCAGATGCTTTAAAAGAATGTCCTTGCTTTCTGCTTGAATAAGGCAGTCATCCAGGTATGGGTATATTTGAATTCCTCTTTGTCTGCAGTATGCAATTACTGGTGCCAGGCATTTTGTGAAGACCCCGGGCGCAGTAGATAAGCCAAAGGGCAGTGCAGAGAATTGATAATGCGTTGAACTTGCAATGAAGCGGAGATATCTTCTGCAATTTTGTCTGATAGGGACATGCAGGTATACCTCCTTGAGGTCCAAAGTGACTAGCCAAGCATTCTTGCCCAGCATGGGAAGAAGCTGCTGTAGTGTTAGCATCTTGAATTTTGGTACTTGCAGACAGGTGTTCAGAATTGAAAGATCCAGAATGGGTCTCCATGTTTTGTCCTTTCTTGGGACTAGGAAGAGTCTTGAGTAAAATCCTTGTCCTTGCTCCTGTGTGGGTACCTGTTGAATGGCTCTCATGTTCAGGAGAGCTTTAATTTGTTTTTGTGCCTCTGCCCATTGATTTGGTGGCAGGTTTGGCATTCCTTTGATCCTTGGTAAGGTATGAAATTGGAATCTGTATCCTTGAGAGACCATGTTTAGAACCCATTTGTCCTTTGTGATGATGTGCCAGTTGTCTGCAAAAAATGCTAGTTTTCCTCCCAAGGGAGTTGCCAGGAGAGATTTGCTTGGTAGTTTGAGGATAGAGTCATTGTGTTTGTCTTCTGCTAGCTTGGGGCCTGTCTTCTACTCCTTTCTGGGTAGCAGAACCCCATTGGCGAGGTTTGTAAGGGCCCTGTGACTGGCCTCTGCCCCTTGGGCATCTGTATTTTCCCCTCTGTGATCTGTCTGAAGCTGGAAAGGACCAGTTTTTTGTTGGCCAATTTCTGCTCAAACAAGGGGGTTGTACCTGCAAAAAATCCTTGACCGTTTGCATAAACTTTGCCTTATCCTCCATTTTCTTTAAAACCTCTTCTGCTTTGACACCAAATAATACATCCTGTTGTAAAGGTGCATCCAATAATTTTGCTTTAACATGGTCAGGGAGGGTTTGTTCTTTTAACCAAGCATGTCTACGTATGACAGAACCAGTAACAGCTGCTCTACAGGAAGCTTCCAATGAATCAAATCTGCATTGTAAAGTATGTTTGCCCACCTGTTCAGCTGCATGCAACAGATCCTGCATTTCCTTGAATTCAGGCTGTTCTGAATGTGTGATAATTTTTTGTTTTAACTGAGACATCAGGAATTGTTGATATTTCAACATGTGAAACTGGCAATTTAATGCTCACATAGCCAGAGTTGCTGAGGTGTATATTTTCTTTCCCCATCTATCTAGGGCTCTGGAATCCCTTTCAGAGGGCACAGGATTTTTAGCCATAGAAGCTTTTGCTCCCTTAGGACCCTGGGAAATTGTTTCTGGGTCAGCTACAGCGCTTTTATAAAGGAATTTGTGTGAATCAGGTACTCTGTAGTATCTGTCTGGTTTGGCTGTTGCAGGAGGTAGAAAGTCTGGATTTAAACTAGACTCCAAGTAAACATCATCCACAATATCTAAAACAGGTGGGATAGCAAGAGGTCTGTGCTGGGGTAGTAAAAGGAACTCTCGGAGCCTTTACTTAGAATCTGAGTAATCCTGGCCTTCCCAGTGGAAATGTTCCCTCATGGTATGTAAAGTTTCCCCAAAAGAGTAGTCTGCAGGGGGAGATGCTGAGGGAATAGAGTCTTCAGCATCAGAATCCTCATAAGGTGGAAAAGTGTAATCCTGTTCCTCAGAAGAATCTGAGGAGAGAGAGAAACCTGGTCAGAGGATGCATAATCCTCCTCTTGTCTTGGTCTTTTATCAGGAGGGGGATGGGAACCCCTGATAAGGGTAATAAAATCTTCAGCCATCTTAAACATCTGTTTCTTAGGCATGGGGCCTTGAACTGTAGACTGATAAACAGTTTTCTTAGGTTTAAAGGAGTTTTAAGCTTAGCATAAGATTTAATGGTGAGTGTAGTCGGTCTGAAGACACCTTCTGCAACCGAAGGTGTTTCCACTGCACCGGTGTCTAGTTCTGTTCCGGTGTCGGTAGATGGCTGCATCGGCCTAGTAGACTCCGTTTGGGAATCCACAGCTGTCTGGGGTTCCAGTTCTGCGGTCGACAGGGGCTGCGTAGGTGCCTCACTGAAAACCGGAGAACCGGCGACAGGCCCAGCTGAGGCCTCGGGTACTGGCTTATTCCTAGGCTGCCTGTCCTTATCCTTGCATTTTTTATGAATGGAGGTTGTCGGCTGCTCCGATGGCATGATATAATTAAATTTCCGACCAAAGTAATGCTGTGCAAAGTCAAAACGGCGTTTGATAGTTCGTTTATTAAACCTAGCGCAAAACTGACAACCTGTGACATCGTGGTCTGGGCCTAGGCAAGGAATACAATAGGAATTGAAGTCCTAATGAGGTATTTGCTTCCCACAAGAAATGCAATTGTTAACTATTTCTGACATCGGACTGAGGCAAGAAAATTTCCCCCAGTGGGGTACTTAGCTTTATTGAAGACTTTGGACTGAAATTCAAATCAAAAATCTCAGGTGTCGGCCGACCTGCACTTGTGAACTGCTTCTGCTTTGGGCACCGCGCGGCAAGAAAGACTGAAGAAAATGGCAACAGATGCCTCTTATATACCCCTGGTACACTGACATCAGGGAAGAAGCGACAGCAACCAACGCCGGACCAAGACTTTGGAATTCGGGCCAACTGCGGGACTGCCTGACGGCAGGATAACCCAAGTGTGATGACTGCAGCAGGGTAACACTCGAACATCTGCTAATTACAGTCACAACATTAAGAAATCAGGACACTGGGAAATGGCACTTACTGTTTGCATGCTCTGGAACTTATTGATATCTGTACTATTAGGGTGTTTGTGTGCATTTGTCTTGTAAATATAGATGTTTGAACTCCAGAACAGCAAACTTTGTCTCCTGAATGTGATGAGAGTGCATACTTATAGAAGTGTGTGCATGCATGTGCATGCATCTGATTGTGTGTGTGTATGTGTGTGTGTGTGTCTGTCTGTCTGTGAGTGTGTGTGTGTGTGTGTGTGTGTGTGTGTGTGTGTGTGTGTGTGTGTGTGTGTGTGTGTGTGTGTGTGTGTGTGTGTGTGTGTGTGTGTGTGTGTGTGTGTGTGTCTTTCAATACTGAATGTATCTGCATGTGTTAGTTCATATGGGCAATGTAAATGCAATGAAGGGATGTTGGTGACAGTGATATTTTTCAGAATGTTGGATACTCCAACCAAGACAAATATTAAGCATTCATTTCAGAGAGTTAAACTACGCTCCTGTTCACATTTCTTCTTAAAAAATATCAAAATAAATGTCATGAGAGTAAACTCCCTGGTTATAAATTATTTAAGTAATAAGCTATGGCTGGGTGTGGGTTTCACAGGACTTGCCCACAGTCGGTGTGGTTTGATCACGAGGGTGAAGCCCGAGTGATCAAACAAGATCATCCATGGGTGAATCCTGTGAAACCCTCTGTAACAAGGTATTGCAAGCTAAGGCGGGAGAAGTAGGGCAGTGGATGTGTAACATATGCTAGTATAGCTAGCTGGAGCTATGTAAAGAAATATATGGCATTTGTATATCAAAATGATTTGTATAGGTGCTTGTGTTGAAAATGTATTTGTAAAGTTGCTTGTGTTAAAGAATGTACCAACAGTGGGTCCTGCTGGACAGAAAAAGAAGTATAGCTGCATGTCAGACTGCATGGTAACAACTGGAATGAATATATTGTAACAGAGGATACTGGAAGAGAAGAGGTTAACCTCAGTCCAGCTAAATTTGAACAATAGTTTCAAATTAATTTACTTAATTTAGGCTCACAAAGACTGTATCCTACAGGTCTCAATGCAGCCAGAGACAAAAAGTCTGTACTAGGAAGCCTTCTGTATTGTCCTTGGCGGTCAACTGATTGCTACTCTGGAAGGGTGGAAGTTTGAAATTGTTTTGTATCTTCCAGGTGCTATAACACATCTCAGCAAAGCTCTAGTTGTGTGTATTATAGCATATATGTGTGAGATTCTGGTTCAGTTTCTAATAAAAGGGGGTAGTATGGGAACCAAAGTCAAATGACAGATGTGTGCGGTGTTGTTCTGTAATCCAGGACAAGAATTATGTTTTAATACCAAATAAGACAGAAGTCTCAGAGCAGTCTGTTTTTGAAACTTGACAAAGAAGGATCACCCAGTCACTTCATCTTGCCTTGCTTTAGTAAGTAACCAGGGAAAAGTAACTCCTTAGATCAGTCAGGAAAATATAGTGAGATTAGTTAAGTACTGTTTTTATGTATCTTTGTGAATCTATCTGTGTTCTTTTAATATTTTCAACTATATGAAATGTTGGTGTATATTGTAAACAGATATTTACTATTTTCATGTTTTTTTATTATTTATTTTTAAATTTCATTATGGCTGGTCCTTTAGAGAATATTTAATCTTTGAGAGTACTTATATTTATTTGGTGAAACTGTGGCCTCTCCTGAAAGCCTTGCTGTTTGGAGAACATTACCATTGGTATTAGTATTAATTTCATTCAAAATAATTGGGTACGCTTGCAAGAGCCTTGGTGTAGCTAGCTTTAGAGTGTCCTGGTGGTAGTATCTACCTACTAGTTTGGGCAGAGGGACATAGCTGGTAAATCTGTGCCAGCCTTTCCAGGTGTTTGTGTGTTTGTGTGTGTGTGTGTGTGTGTGTGTGTGTGTGTGTGTGTGTGTGTGTGTATCAGATCTCAAAGATTATGTGTGTCAACTACTTGGAGCAAGGACACAGAGCACTAGTTTCACAGAAAGAGTGGTGGAGGACTTAGCATGGGACACTCGGGTGAGGACTCAACTCTATAGTTGCGCCAGTGGGGAGGCTTACTGGGGGCCTAGAGTTAGATGGAGAAACCCAGCCCCACAAATGAGGGTGTTCTCTTAAGAGAAACTGTGCTTAGTGCAGAGAGCTCCATCTTTAACTACTGTGTGTATTTATCTTTGTTGCAAGTGAATGTCCCTCTCCAATGTCAGTGGTAAGGATTGAGGCCCTTGATTACTGGCCAAGAAGTGAGGCATCACACCTACATCCAGGAGTGGGTTATTACTATTACACAATGACATTATTTAAGAAAGAAATTGCTTATCTTTAAGTAATGTCTTTATATGATGGTGATTTAGTGTCTTTTCAAGTTCTTTCTTTACTGATGTACTGTGCATAGATATGATATGTACATCCACATGTTTGGACATCGGTATAGTGATAGTGAGCTGCTGAGGGTAAGAGCATTCTTGTTAATTCTGAATCGGTGTCTTTTTTTTTTTTTTGGAAACTATGATAGACTGGAACTGCAGAGTGAGTCAGAGAACTTACTAGATCAGACTGATGCTGGTTCCTGGGAGCCACATTTTTATGGCATATTGAGTGGTTGCCAGTACCTCTCAACTTTCTTTTTTTTCCCAACATATCCTAATAGAAATTCCCACTACTCAATTACTGTACAATAACCAGACTTATTCTTATTAGGATATAGATTTACAACAGGCAATCTGATATAGATGTCCAATTAGAGTGCCATTTTGAAATGCTAAAGACCTTTAACTCTATAACAGGGAAAGCCTCATTGGAATGAAGCCTAAAATTACAGTCCTTTTGTACCCTGCATATTATATACTTTTCTCCACATTTTCTTTACTTAAATTTAATTTATTGTCATAAAATAATCAGGAGAATCATCCTCAATAGCTGTGCATAATACATATACAGGTTTTAGCATTACAGTTCAAGTATATTAACAGTATTCAGAAAACAAAACATACATCAGGGACATTTGTCAGGAAGTCTGCCCTTGACATGCTATATGTACCTATCACAAGTAGGTAAACCATTGTACCCATTTGATTAGATGTTTTATGTTTTCAGTACCTGAAATCACATAAATCACTTGTGTGCTTGTGCTACAGTAAAATAAGTGTTGGGTTGATGCTGTTATGCATTGTTTGGCAGTCCTGTCTCATTTTTCCACTGTTGTGTGACCATGGATTTATGTATGTAGGTTTGGGGGTTTTGGGATGGCTAGCAGGGAACTTGCCCCTCCCTAAAAAAGAAAAA
The DNA here is from genome assembly GCF_019279795.1 of Protopterus annectens. NCBI lineage: Eukaryota > Metazoa > Chordata > Ceratodontiformes > Protopteridae > Protopterus > Protopterus annectens. Next base: position 757,341,771 of record NC_056743.1, on the reverse strand, counting down.
AAAAAACAATGTTTCTAGCTGTCCTCTTACTTTGTATGTAATGCAGCTTTTGAGATCATTGAAGTGAGAACTTGTGATGCAAGAGATGATGCATGTAACTGATGCAATTAATGTCACTGTGATCCCTCACAGTAGCAGCTATGAATGTCATTGCACCAATAAGAGTGTTTTTGGGGTTTCATTTACATAAGAAATAATGGCACTCTGAAAGAATATTTAGTGCTGAACATTGTTGGAGTGTAATAGACCTTACTGTGTTTTTTTTTCTTTTTATTGTGTTTTATTTGTTACCATCTTAATAATAATGAATGAGTTCTGTTTGCAAATTAAGAATTGGTCATCACAAATCAGTATATGATTAAGGACTGCAGATTGTATCACAAAAAAATATATTGAGTAGACATGATAAAAAGTGGTCTTTTACTTCCTAAATACAAATGGCAGCATGGCTTTTTTTTTCTGATAATATCTCATTTCTGGGGTAGTTTGATACACAATGTTTAAAAACAATCAGGACAAACAATATGTTTTTTTTTTCTTTTGTTAATTCCTGGGCACTGTGTATTGACCTTTTATTTCAGGAACACTTCACACTTAATATAATTGCGGTATTAAATGGAAACTTATGCTTCTGCTGTGCTAATAAAAAAACAGCTTTGGCTTAATAAAGTAGAAAGGTACCTTTAGTGTGACAGAAAATAAGAATTACTTATCATTTTAGCACATTGCTGCCCTGGTACATTTGTTCATTCTAAATCATTGTACATTCCAAGAAGAGATGGTAACAGCAATCTAAACTCAAAAAGAGGCAAAATATTGCTGAGATGTTGGTCGTTTGATTACCTCTTGCAGGAAGAGAGAGAGATGAATAATTATCTTTGATTGCTGAGCTCTCGGTTTTATATGCATATATTAAAGTACAGAGAAGATTGTTGTGCAGTCAGCTGTCATATTGAAAAGTAATCATATCTGTCTCTTCCTGGATATCCGTGGAGTTAAATTGCTTAGACATGCATCGCAGAGCCTTTTCAGATAATAACATAGTTGGTGCTGATGCTGCATGGCTGAAAGTACTTTTATTTGCTGTCAAATACAAGGTCAACAAAGTCTCTTTTCTATATACTGAAGACAATACACATTTAGCACTGTTATGCTGTAAACCCAGCCAAGCGCTGTAAGAAGAAATGACACAGCTTTGGTGGTATAATAAATAGACAGAGATCCCAAGTGATTGTGTACGCAGCCATTTGTCGTCTGTGTGTGTGTGTGTGTGTGTGTGTGTGTGTGTGTGTGTGTGTGTGTGTGTGTGTGTGTCTGCGTTTATGTTTTGAAATATGACCTTGTCTTATGATCATATTAAAGAGCTCCAAAACTTGGATTTGATTACTGTATTTCATTGACATAGTAATTTGCATTATTATATCCTGAATGACATATACTGAATGGACAAACATGGACCATTTTTATTGCAGATACTGACTTCTAAACAAGTCAGTTTAAGATTAAGGAATTAGATCAAGATACTACGCACCAAATGTGAAGGATCTCTGAATGTGTTGACAATGTATGAATGTTCACTGGAGGGTAGCAAAGGTAACAGGTGATAGTTGATAATGCCATCACTTTTTCCCCCAAAAATAATTTGGAGCTTTCTGGTATTTTAATGCATCAAGCTACCAGGTATGATTTCATGTCTGAGATGTAGAAACAACAGGTCAGTTCAGTGTTATTTTTTTAAAGCTGGTTATTATGTCTGTGACATGACTTTGACAATCCTGGGACCTAATACAACACTGGATTTTTAAATAATCTAGTGTCTGGACATAGCAGTAAATGTGACATTTATATACTTATGAATTTAGCTGACCCAATCAATTGATTAATTGAAGTAGGTCTCTTGCCCTTGACAGACACTGTCTTCATTATTGCAGTTAAGAATTTTAGTGTCTACAAACCAAATGCATGTTGTTTAGTGTTTTTTTTTTAATTACTGTGTTGCAAAACCAGTAAAGCTGGTAATTACTCCCTAGAAAACCAAATTTACTCCTGTGCTCAAACTAGCCTTGATCACCATTGTGTCAGTGCACATAAATTTGTGATTTATAGCCAGCTAACATGCATTAATATGTTGTGTGATTATCCCAAATGGTGGTTGACATTGACACATCATTATTTTACATTGCACAGAATACTTTAAGCAGCCATGTAAAGTAGAACATGAGGATATCAATTGAAGGTGGAATAAAGGAACACTAATGAAGGCAGACTGAACCTGAATGCATGAATTAAAACAATAAAAACAAATAAATGAATGAGTGAATGAATGCATAAATAACTAAACAGACAAGACAAAGAAAGAAAAAAAAGAACATCCTTTCTGCAAAATATCAGAAATTATTTAGATTTCCAGTGAAAAGTAGCAATGATCTATGAACTTCATAACTGGCAACACAGATAATAAAAAGGCTTATTGATACTACTCTGCCAAAATAGAACACCTATTTGTCTTTCTACATCACAGCTAATCAGTGTATAGTTATGTGGAAAACTTATATGAGTTACTTCAGCAAAACAAAGCATCACTGCTTATACTTTCATACCGTGGACTCACGTTTACAAACGTCATATCATATAACATGTCAATCAACTATAGACTAGTTAACTTGCAGTTAAATAAGCAAAATGTAGCATTAACATAGTTAATGAAGAATTACTAAGAAGTTGAATATATATATTCCTGATAGATATGGAGTGATTAAGTTAAAGTTCACTCATACATCTGATAAGCAAGAGAGCTGTTCTCTCATAAGAATGAAGAGAGTAGAACAAACAACACTATGAAAGGAAGGAAAGAAAGCATTGCTATTCTGAAGCAGACTAATGAGAAATGCTGCAAACATTGATTTCATTAACCTCTCTCCATTGAAAAGACTCTAGAAATTACCTTGGAATCTAACAATACAAATATTATGACGAGTATACTTACAACTTACACCCCTCAGAAAAGAGGTACATGGGTAAACTTTATGTACTGAATTATCAAACTTCCCCTACTGGATTGTAAAATAAAATACGTGAAACATTTGATTTCATGTAAATTCAAAACCAAAACATCAAAGCTTACTTACTTACCATTCTAAAACCAAGGAGGTCTGTAGAAATACAAGGATAAGTTCATTTTCCATTTAATATATTTGCAAAAAATAATATGTAGCAATTTCTATTTGCAATTTATTAGAATCATAGGCTACAATGAAAATGTAGACATTTAAAAAAAAAAAAACATTGTATTGCATCTTAATGTTTTACTTTTTATAGCTCTATGCAGTTAAGATGTGTTATTTCAGTTTACAGAACTTGCAGTATTTTCTATAAAAGTAATATGTATCCTTAATTGCAAAGTAAAACGTTGGTAGTGATATAACAATTGCACTCACTGCAAATTTTGACAGAATATTTTTACACCCTCAGTGGGAAGGAGTTAATGCCATATTGGGTCCAAAATTTAATATATCAACTATAAGGTCACACTACATCAGAGTACAGGAAACCATTAATTGTGATAGATAGGCACATGTATATGTGCATGTACATATATAAGTATATGCATATGTATATGTATACGTATATGTGTGCCTGCTGAAGGGCAACCAAAATGAGACTCAAGACGTTAATGACAGAGCTGCATAGTATATCAGGCTGCACAGGCAGTCGTGCTATGGGTTTTTTCATTAACATTACTGCCAGTATTAACAGTAGATAAATTGTTTGTTTAATGTGCAATACATGTCAGAGGTTTTACAAGTTCAAGAAATAGATGCAAGTCACAAACGAGAGGCATGTTCAACCTACTAAGGACAGGCGCAAAGTCTATAAGCCTTTGAAATGGGAAGTGCACATTACAACATTACTTGTACATAATATGCCATTTACACATCCACCAGAAACAACACATGCTACAAACACATGGAAAACCAGTGGATCTAGGTTTAAGGTGCACAGTTCAGTAGAAACTACAAAAATCTATTTCAAGTGCATATAATGTTTTACCATTGCATGATACTTGGTTCCCAATAGTGAATGTAAAACCTCCAGTCTGCCAACAACTTCACACACCACCTATTAAAAATCAGAAAACGTATTAAAGATACCCACACCTCCAGGTTGGTGGCAAAGCACGAAGCATCAGAGACTATCCATGTGCAACTAACAGTGGGTAAAACTGCCTTCCAGTTTATAGCCTGCTACAGACCACCCTCCCAAACCCAGGAACCCCACTCGGCCTTCCTGAGAACACTGGAAAATATGAAGGTCTCTCCAAACACCATTATATTGGGCGACTTCAACTACCCAAACATAGACTGGGAGCATTACTCTAGCTCCAAAACCCTAGCCCAAAGGTTCCTAGAATTTATAAACTCAAATGCTATGGAACAACTTGTTACCACTCCCACAAGAGGGGAAAACATACTGGACCTGATCATCATCAACATGGGGACTCTATGCTCCAGACCAGAAGTGTATCCCTCACTGGTAAGATCAGACCATAAACTAATCTCACTGGATATTCACATCCCGACCCCACCCCTGCCCAGAAAACCACAGTGAAAAACTTCTCTAAAGCAAATTTCACACTCCTCAAAACTGAGGTGGAATCCTTCAAAGCCCCCGGGCCTGTGGAAAATATGGCCCAGACCGCAGAATCCTTTATAAACGCATTCTATGAACACCTTCAGGAATGCATGGATCATGCGATCCCAAATAAAACCAAGACCCAATCCTCCAAAGGCAGACGTCATGTCTGGTGGACCCCAGCCATAAACAAACTATACAATAGAAGGAGGAAGCTACTAAATGATAGAGCAAAATCCCAAAAAGGGAAGGCATCACTGATCAGTATTAGCAAAAAACTACGGGCACACATGAAATTGTCTAAGGCCAGCTTCGAGAGAAAAATTGCACAGGACACTAAGAATAATCACAAGGCTTTCTTTAGTTATGTTAGGAACCTGGGTGGTAATTCCCAGATATGCTCAGAATTAGTCCAAAATGACAAAAAATACACCGAACCCACAGACATTGCCAACATCCTAGCTGACAGGTTCAGCACAAACTCCCCCCCCCCTCCCCACCAAAAGGGCAAATAACTATCCCAGCAGAGTGCTGCCCCCCTGACATCTCAGATGCTCAGGTAAGAGCCGCCCTCTCCAAAGCAAAAAACACAGCATCAATGGGACCAGATGGTGTCCCGGGCTGCGTCCTACATGAACTCCAAGAAGAGCTAAACCCAAACATAAAACTACTGTTCAATCTCAGCCTTACTACAGGATATGTGCCCAAAGAGTGGCATGCAGCAACAGTGGTCCCTCTCCATAAAGGTGGTGCCTCAATGGATCCTAGAAACTATCGCCCCATAAGCCTGACTAGCTTGGTCTGCAAAGCTATGGAAAGGATCATCATGGACCTCATAAATAAAGATATTGGGGACCTACAAACACTGGATCCTACCCAGTTCAGCTTTGTTAAGGTCAGATCTTGCCTCTTAAACCTGGTTGATTTCTTTGAAACAGTCACCAAGGCCATTGACGAGGGGAAGGTGGTCCACACAGCCTACCTGGACCTCGCAAAAGCCTTCGATACAATACCCCACTCGGGCATTATAGATAAGCTCACCAGCTTAAATATAAACCCCTATGTCACTAGATGGATTGCAAACTGGCTCAAGGACAGAACCCACATGGTTAGAATTGCTGGAGCCATGTCAGACTCCAAACCAGTTACAAGTGGTGTCCCACAAGGCTCAGTCCTGGGACCTCTCTTGTTCGGTATATATTTCTCGGAGGTACAGGCCAACACGGAAGGACTGTGGCTGACCAAGTTCGCAGATGACTGCAAACTGGGCGCCATAATCGACTCTCCAGTCGACACAAGCATCCTCCAAAAGGGCCTCATAGAAACAGACAACTGGTGCCAGAGCCATGGCCTCAAGTTAAATGCCAAAAAGTGTATAGTCATCCCCTTTGGCAAAAACAAAGTGCCCCCCCACAAATTACCACATAGGTGGTAATCCATTAAGTACAGAAGAAGTAATTAGGGACCTGGGGACCCAAGTTGATAGCAATCTGTCATTTGACAATGACGTGGCCAAAGTGGTTAGAAAAACATTTTATATAGCCCACCTAATCATGAAGGGATTCTCATCTAGATCAGGGGACGTCATCGTGCCTCTTTACTCATCCCTCATCAGGCCCATAATTGAGTACAATGCCCCTTTTGGGATGTACCTTACCAGACACCTGCAGCAACTGGAAAGACCCCAAAAGTACCTCACCAAGAGGATCAAAGGGCTCAAACAGATGCCATATGCTGCCCGGTTAAAGAAACTCCAGCTCTACTCAGTGGCATACCGCCTGTTCAGAGGCGATCTGTGCCTGACGTATAAAGCCATGTCCAACCCGGAATTAATGGATATGCTGCACCTCAGAAAATCCAAATCCCATCGAGCTACACGCTCGAGAGACTTGAACCTCAGCACTGAAATAAATAGGACATGCTGGAGGGACAGATTCATAACCCAGAGGCTCCCTTCACTCTGGAATAAAATCCCAGTCCAGGTTAGGTAGAGTCCCTCATTGACTCTCTTCAAGAGGAATCTTGATGAGTGGATGGGAGATCGTAGGTTTACCCCGGGTATCACTTCTGTGTCACTGTTAGACAGAGGCACAGTATACTAACCTCGAAAAAGGGCATAGCAAAATAAATTTAAAATGGGTGGCGAAAGCCAAACACATTCTGGCTAGGCTTATAAATGCCCTAGGGCAGATAGCCTAGTATGAACCTATGAACCTATGAACCTATGAACCTATGAACCTATGTTTTAAAACTGAGATAAGCCCTTTTATCTTAATATTCTTTTTTTATAAGAAACTTCATCAGATAACTCAGTTAAGTCGATTTACATTTTATATATTGCAGTCCCATTTAAATACACCCCCCAATGCAGCCAATCAAATGAATGAACCAGTGCATGAACCAATTAACATAACATTCAATCACAGTTACCCTTACTATCTTGTTGTGTAACGAGTTATAACCTTAAATATACAAATATCCAAAAAGTGAATGAAGTATGTTAGAATTAACCTTAATATGCATATTACTAGTTTTTCAATGTCTTCAATTTCAAAGCACTCTTGACAGAGATACAACTGTTCCCAACAGTGGACATGCAATTCAGAAACACAGGCACTTTTGATACCATTTATAACTCAGTAGGTCTGGTTCTCTGTGTGAGTCATAATTATACTATGTCATTTAAAGGACAGTAGGAAGAGCAGCCATGCCTTATCAATCAGAGCAAATGCAAAGTAACTGTTCCCAGCCACATGGGAGAGGAATACTTTGAAGGTTATGTTGTTGTATTTTTTGTTTGTTTTTAATTTTTGTTAACATGGCTAGAATGCAGGCATATGTATACAAATGTGTATACACAGATCTGGCCACGGTCGATACTGTTCAGGTCTATATGTAATCATCTGCCTTTTGTAATAGCCCTGCACTTTAGGTATGTTATACTGACTCATTCAAACTGTATGTATAACCTGATTTGTCCTGGCAGGGAAGCATAATGCCCACAAGTAACACATTCAATAATCAGTATAGCATCTGTGAATTACTGTAGCTGAGCTATTTAAGTGGATGTGCTAATCGGCATATGTGCCTCACAGCATAGATCAACTTAAGCTGCTGTGAGATATATATATATATATATATATATATATATATATATATATATATATATATATATATATATGTGTGTGTGTGTGTGTGTGTGTGTAGGAGTAGGAGTAGAAAAGACCAGCCACACATTGGAAGGGGTTGCACTTGTGATTCCAAATGCAGTGCTTTATATAGTCATCCTAAGTCTATCTTTTGAATTACAAAACTTAAAATTGCAAGTCTTGTACTTAAGATATGCAGCCTGATTCATTGTGGTGTGACATAATTTGTAAAGTGAATTTTGGCAACTTCTAAGCATCTTATATCCATCCATGGTCATTGCCTTATTCACTTAAAGGAACTGGCTGATTTAAACTTACTTCATCTTTTCAGTCTTTTCTGCAGTAGATAGTACTGCCTGATAGACTCTGTTCCCACTATACATACATATGCGTACACACACGCGCGCACACACATGCTCTCTCTCACACACACACACACACACACACACACACACACACACACACACACACGCACACGCACACGCACACGCGCACGCGCACACACGCACGCACACACACGCACGCACACACACACACACACACATCCAACTATGGATCTACTATGCACTTTTGAAATACCAGGAATCTAGCAATGGATTAACTCAATTATTGCCAGGGACCTATCACTGCACATTTGTGTAGTTCAAGGCAACTTTACCAGAGCTACTGTGCCAGTGAAATGTAAAGCTGTTTGTGTTTCATAACAGATTGTAATGTGCATTAACAATATACATACTGAACTATTACGTCATCTATAAGTTTACTAAAGAAAAGTGTGTTTGCTTTCTTTTTTGATTATGCTTTAATGTGCTCTGAAGTTTTCACATTAATGCATATACACACTTTAAGAAGGCTGTCTTCATTGTGTGACATCAACTACATTGGTGTTTTGCTGGGTACAACGTTTTCAGTATATGCCAAATTACCTCTTTTATTATCTTTTCCTGTCTTGCAGCTTGCAGCCTACTAGTGAAAACATTTCTGACTTAATTACCTCATCCAAACAGAAAAAAAGTACTGATAATTTCAGTAGCGGCTGGTGACTTCAAATCAAAGGGGGGCTGCATTAGACAATTGAATGGGTGGGACCAACATGAAGGGGTGTGACTAACTAAAAAGGAGCAGATCTATGCTCAAAACCACAAAAACTGGGACTTTAATTAAATATGCTGTCCTGGGTGCCAAACCGTCATTATGAGGGTCCAATTAAGACAAATGAAGTGCAGAAGAAAAAATATTTCAATGCATTAGCTACATGACAGCTTACTTAATTTCTAGATGGAAACAAAAAGGTTACGAGGCATGAAAAAATAAATTACTTTTTAAATACATTACTGGAATGCCAGTCAAAATCAAGTATAAAAAACAAGCAGCACTCACCTCAAACCACTTCTCCTTGCACTGCAGTTCTAATCATAATTTATATTCAGCTTTATAAAAGTACAAAGCAACAAGCTGAAAGTAGCAATCTCTGTGATACCCCTACTTGTAAAAATGTTTCTTAGCCAAAAAAAGACCTGCTGCCTGACAACTATCTTCTTGTTTCATAGGGAAAATGTGATCAAGGTAAAAAATGAACAGCAAACAAGAAACAAACTGAAGATAAATTGCTTAAAAGATTACTGCACAGGTTATGGACCACACATGATAGATTGGCATGCTGTTTAGTTTATGGGTAAAACCTGTAAAGATGACTGAAAGTCTCCAACAAATGTAATGAACTTCTGAAAATACTTTATTACAAATACTGTAATATGCATTTGATTACCTAAGGATTATACGTTATCTAGTTGTGTAAATATTCTCTATATGGCAGCATCAAAAAGGCTTTCAATGTTGGTAATTCTTTAACAGTATGCTTATTAAAGCTTACTTGCATCTTAGAATCTCAGACAGGCTTACCTGATAGTTATTAAATCATTGCTACTTAAACACAGAGCAACAGGCACTGCAACAACATGCATTTTCTGAATTATAAGAGGCATAAATCAACAGTATAAAAATATGACAGAAAACCAGAACATTCTGCAAAATCAAGGACAGGTGAAAAGCTACTGTAGTACTTGTTTCTACCTTGGGTGGGGGGATACTCTGCACACTTACACTGCATAACTGCTCCTTGCCTTGTTTGGACACATGCAGAGTTACTACATGGGGGAGTGGGGTGCAACAAGTATGTCAAAATGTATTTATAAATCAGGTTAACTAAGCCTTTAACTTCTTTAAACAGGCATAATACCTGGAATCTATTTTTATTAAAAATACCATATCTTGATAATTTGCTTTTTATAGTATCTTTGGATTCTTTCCAACCTATGGATCTGATCCATGTTGTAACTGCACACTGTCGTACAATATTCAGTATTAGGTCTTACCACTGATTTGTAGATAGGCAGTAACACCTCAACATCCCTACTAGGTAATCCATGTAATATGTCCTTTATGGCTGAGTATGTTTTCCCTATTACAATTTGTAGATTTTTATCAAATCACAGGCTATCAACAATGAGCTAAAGGTTCTCTACTGTACTGTCCATGGTAAAATGCCTACTATCTGCTGCACAGAGGATCTTTGACTTCTTAGCATTGAATATCATATTAGTATTACTTGCACACTCCTCAGTCATATCCATAAATCCTTGCAATCCGGCTTATCTGTCAAACGTGGTGCAATACCCCCCCAACACACACACACAACCACACCTTAGTGTCATTTGCAAATGTACTAACTCATGTGCCTTCCTGATATGGAAACTCTGGTATAAATATTGCAAACAGCTTTGGTCTGAACACCAGTCCCTCTTGGGTGCCAATTATAGACTTAGTCTACAATTCTAATTTTTCAGGTTTGTCCCCACTCACAATTTGCATATCCTTCTACAGATGTAACTATTAACTTTAAGTTTCCTCATTGTTTTCAAAATTTCCTTATGTGGCACTGAATCAAAGGCCTTTGCTAGAGCAAAATACAAAATGCCTGCCGAAGGCCCTGATCTACCACACACATCCTGCATTAGCTGCTAAAAATTTACCAGGTATGTTAAACAAGTACTTCCCAATGTAAGTTCATACTGGTATATATCAAGATCTTTATTCAACCACCAAGTCAACCAGTTAGACCAAACAGATTCAAAACATTCGCCTGTACTTGCAGCTTTTGTTCTTTCACATTTTCTTCCAGTTACTTGAGCTTCTTAAGCAATTACTCCATCATATGCATCTTTGCAGTATCTAATATGCATTCCATGTTATCAATAATTATGTATACTGTTGGTAAGCATGGTGATGCTACACATAGCCAGCTGAGTCCGGCACCTACCTCAGTTTATCTCTTCTTCTTCAGTTCATGAAGAAAGTAGCTAACTTCTCTTTCTTTTTCTCTCTCAGTCTGACTGCAAGCCGAAAACTTTCACCAACCAACGACAATGACGGTATCCACATCCATTATCAATCCTCTTCCTAAGACAAAACACAAGAGACAAGTACAGTACTACTGTGCTAATGCTACTGATTGTTTCTCGCTCTCTTTTTTGAGATGAGAGTGAGAACCAACCAGTAGTAATCCAGCCGTCCATGTCATGTACGTGCCTGTAGACGTGGCAGTCCAAACCCCCTTCTAATTTACTGTGCAGTTAAACCGTATAGACCTCTGGGCATCGCACTGAGGCATTTTCTTTAATCTGGACTGCGATTACAGAAGTCAGATAGTAGATAGTTACGTTCTAAAAAAATTTAAAAAAAACCTCTGAACTCGACGAGCATCCGCAGTTTGAGTTGTGGGACTTTGCGGACTCGCTCAGAAGCACAACATCATTAGTGTTATACACAACATAGCACAAAAAAAATATTAATACATTTTTTTATTCATCTCAAATGTCATTACACTTCAGTCTTTTTCCTGGGAGGGCTGCAGTCCATTAGCACGAGCCGCCCCTGGATAATTTTGTGTTTTCCCACTGAGAGAGAGAGAGAGAGAGAGAGAGAGAGAACTGTATTTTTTCTTGCATTTTCTATGAGTGAAATTATATATTTTGCAAAACATGGAAAAATTCAGAGAAACTCTGGTACAGATCACAACAAATATGGGTCACCATGTTCTGCCTTTTAAGGGGAAGAAGTATGGCTCATGATGAGAGGTGTGAGATTGCTGATAGACATTAAGGGCACTTCTGGAAACAAATGAAGATGATAGCCACTGTACAGACCAGTCATAAGACTACCCCGCCACTAATGAAACCAAGTTAGCTCACAACATCAAAGTCTACCTAACTGCTTCTGAATAGCTCACAACATCAAAGTCTACCTAGCTGCTTCTGAGAGTTATGCCACCTAGGAGATCTAGGCTTAGTTGACTGAGCTAAAATTTTATCTTCACAAAGTAGAGTGTAAACACTAGGACTACATGGACATGAATGGTACTAATTATATGGACTATTAGAAACTAAAAAAAAAAAAACACTGCTAGCTTGGGCTGGTGTATGTTCCGATGTTCTAAATCACAAACAATGACATTTCTTAAATGCACATGGAATCCAAGTAAAATTATAAGAATACAGATGTTTGAATTAAAGTATGTTATTAAGTCTATGCATAGAAGTATAAGTAAACAGAGACCCAGGTGTCTTTCCTTAAAGTGGAAACAGAGGACTAGACAGAAACAGGACTCACATCAGCAGGTACATAAACAGACAAGTTACTGAGATAAAAGTAAAGAGCTTGTCAAAATCGAAAGCAAAAGAAGGCAACTGGCATGAGTTGTATTTTGTAGAGGGAAAAATAGAAGAAGGAACCCTGACTATACCCTTTATTTAATGTAAGCGTACTGATGATAAAGTTCCTGACTTGGCAGATTTACAGGTAAACAATGCCAATTTTAAGATAGCCAGAATCAAAGGGAAAAACAGACGAGCAGCTCAGCCCTTTTGAACATCCATATTCTGAGTTGAAAAATGCCTTGCTTTACAGAATAAACGTCATTATCAGCAATGACATCTCCCTTTTCTCCATTTTCTGCAAGATGTTGGTGGTGTAACTTCAATTTGATCAAGATGCTGAATGCCACTCTCCTACCTTTTTTGATAGTCATACCTGACTAGACAGGCCTTCTATCATACAATCCATACATCTTGTTGTTGGGTGTCCTCATTTCCTCTTGCCATCATCATGCCTGCACCAAATCTTCTTTACCAGAAGTTTGCTACAGTTTAAGAAGAAAAATGCACTTTATTTTGCTTTTGCCTCTTCTTAAACATAGTCAATTGTATTTATTCTGCTGCATTTATTACTGCTTGGTAGTAGCCTGATTAAATTGCTACTGTTATTCTAAGCCTTTTGGTTTAAGCACTTGAGCTTCAGACCAGCTGTTTTACATAAAAAAGGTTTGAGGTCTGCACTGTTGTTGCAGGACAGGTAGCTTACATCCTTCTAAGTTGGGAATTACTGATTGAAGGCTCAGTGTCTGTTAGTCTAAAAGTATATTAGTTCTGGTTTAAGCACTTGGGCTTCAGGCCAGTTATTTTTCATTAAGAAGCTTTGTGGTCTGCACTCTTGTGGGAAGACAGGCTAGATTCTACCCTTCTGAGCTGGGAATTTCTGGTTAAAGGCTTATTGTGCCTCCTTATTTCAACTGTTTCTTTCTGAAATTCATGTGCCTTGTTTGCTGAAGCATAGACTAGATTCTGGAATGCTGAATCTAGCTTTGTTTGTATAACTTAAGCACTAATCCAGGCCATCTTTTTTGGAGAAGGTTTCCCCTGCACCCTAGTGGCAGGAGTGTGCAGTTAGTACTTGTCTTATTGAAGACTACTGGAACAGGGCTCCATTTTGGGCTTTTTTACTGGTTAATTGGGTAATTTGTTTAAATCAGTTTGCTCATTTTCTATTGTTATATAAAAAATAAATTGCACTTTATTCATCTGATTTTACTGTATTTCTGTTTCTTCCTACTTTATTACTTTATTTTGCTTTTGCTGCTTGTTCTTAAAAGTACTTAATTGCATTTATTCTGGTGCATTTTTATTGCTTGTTAGTAGCCTGATTAAATTATAACTGTTATTCTAAGCTTTTGGTTGAAGCACTTGGGCTTCAGACCAGTTGTTTTACATTAAGAACATTTGTGGTCTGCACTGTCGTGGCAGGACAGGTAGCTTACATCCTTCTAAGCTGGGAGTTGCTGATTGAAGATTTAGTGTCTGTTATTCTAAAAGTGTATTAGCTCTGGTTTAAGCACTTGGGTTTCGGGCCAGTTTTTTTTACATTAAGAAAGTGTGGTCTGCATTCTTGTGGGAGAAGAGGGTAGATTCTGCCCTTCTGAGCTGGGAGTTTCTGGTTGAAGGCTTATTGTGCCTGCTTATTTGAACTGTTCCTTTCTGAAATTGGTATGCCTTGTTTGCTGTAGCATAGACTAAATTCAGACCTGCTGAATCTAGTTTTGTTTGTATAACTTGAGCACTAATCCATACCATCTTTTTTTGGAGATGGTTCTCCTGCACCCTAGTGGCAGGAGTGTGCAGTTAGAACTTGTCTGATCAAAGACTACTGTAGCAGGGCTCATTTTTTAGCTTTTTATTTGCTAATTTGTTTAAATCAGTTTGCTCATTTGCTACTGTTATATTACAAAAAAAAAAAAAAAAATATATATATATATATATATATATATATATATATATATATATACACACACACACACACTTTATGGATCACTGCTTAGCTAAAGTTAAACTATTTCCAGTGCCATCTGCTCTTCAAATTTTCCCTTAGAACTAGCCAGTTTTTTTTTTTAGTTTTAGCACTCATATCTGTTTCTTTGAGCTCAACACTTGTTCAGAACTCACTGTAAGCACTAAATAAGCTACAAATTACTACAGCACTCAACTTTCCTCACTTGTCCTGAGGAAAATAGTTTTTAATACTTAATAAATAAGCACCTAACCAGGCATGTCTAAGGGTCAGCCTCCGGTGTTTTCTCCTGTCTACCTGATTAATCTGGGCATCTTGGTGCAATGCAGCAATTGCCTCATGTACACAGACAACCCTCTTCACCTACCACCCAAAACTACAACCTGTGAGAGATGCACTTATATAGCCAAACTGGAAGCAAAGCTCTCTTCACCCAAGACTGGACTAGACAGTCAAGAGGAGAAACTAAATACCACACCACACTCATCACATAGTCCATCAAAACCTACACCACCAAAACACACACATAGAAACACAAAACACACACCTACATTCATCGAGGCTCTCAATAAAAATCTGCTCAAGCAACAGAGACCTCCAAAGCAGAAATGCAAGCAACTTTCACCCCCCATCACAACCCAAATGACACATAGCCCACAAACTCAGTGTGCCACTCAACCATAGCCGGTAAGGCATAACAACGTACCCAACACTCTAGACATAGGTGACTCTATAGTCAGGCACATTGATGTTCCAATCACCAGGCTAAACAAGGAGAAAGTTACTGTCTGCTGCCTGTTGGCTGCCAGGATCCGACACATAATGCATGCACTCAGGTCACTCCACAATAAGTACAAATATGACTCTGTCATTGTCCATGTTGGTGTGAATGACCTGAGATGTACCTCCCTGGACTACATGAAAAGAGACGTGGAGGAGCTCTCCGATCTTGTAGCCCAGGCAGGTATGACCATAGCCCTGAGTAGCATCCTGTCATCACCCAGAATGATACCACAGTACAAGGACAAAATGATTGACTTCAACAATTGGTTAAGCTACTGGTGTTATTCTAAGAGGATCCAGTATCTGTCTGCCTGGGATGACATGATCGACAGACCACAATGCTTTGCCAGAGATGGCCTGCACCTGTTGCCCTTGGGATTCTGGATACTGGCTAAGGCTCTTTCCACCCCTATAGTGCCTTTTTTAGGCAAGGTTCAAATGAGAAATTCATGACCATAACAGGTACAAGCAAGCAAAATCTGAGGGTAATGCTACTCAATGCTAGAAGTCTAAACCTCAAAATGCATTCACTCGAGGCACTCCTTAAAATGGAGAACATTGACATCAATGCAGTGACAGAGACCTGGTTCAAAGCTCCAGAGAGCACCCCTGCATTACCAGGCTATAATTTATACCACACCTTTCAGCCACCTAACCTGGAATGAAACACTAAAGGTGGAGGCGTGTCCATATTCATTAAGGGTATCCACACCACCAGTTGCTCAGCATAATGCATCTGAGATTATCCAAGTGCAACTAACTCTAGGCAAGACCACAATCCAAACTGTAACTTTGTACAGATCCCCCACCATGCCCCAGGATTCCCACTCCTCATTTCTTGATACACTGGGAAATATTAGGGTACAACCCAACACCCAAATAATGGGTGATTTCAACTACCCCACCATTAAATGGAAAAACTACTCAAGTACCAACTCTTTTGCTCAAAGTTTTCTGGAATTCATAAATTCCAATGCCTTGGATCAACTTATCCACACCACCCACTAGTGGACAGCAATATCCTTGACCTGGTCCTTACCAACATGGGTGACTGGTGTTCCACACCAGAGGTCAATTCCTCGGTCAGATCTGACCACAAGCGAATCACCCTAGACATCCACATCCCGCCTCGACCCCCATTAGGGAAACCACCGTAAAAAATTTCTCCAGAGCCAACTTCACGCTTCTTAAGACAGAAGTGGAAAACTTCACAACACTCATGCAGACGGACAACAGAAGTACAACAGCTGAATCCTACACAAATGCACTTTATAAGCACTTACATGAGTGCATGGATCATGCTATCCCTAACAGAATCAAGATGCTATCCTCCAAAAAAAGGAAGCCAGTTGGTGGTCCCCTGCCATAAATAAACTCTACATCAGAAGAAAGAAACTGTTGCAAAAAAGAGTAAAATCCCATGATTGGAGGAACTCCCTGCTCAGCCTCAGTAACAAGCTGAGATCCCTCATAAAACCTTCCAAAGCTAGTTATGAAAACAAAATTGCCACTGATTCTAAAGACAACCACAAAGCATTCAATAGCTATGTCAAGAATCTCAATGGCAAAACTCAGATCTGCTTTGAGTTACAGCACAATGGCACTAAATATACAGAACCAACTGATATTGCCAACATCCTGGCAGATAGGTTCAGTGCTAACTTTATCCCCCTCTCACCCCCTAAATGGCCCATCTCTATACTGGAAGAATGCAAAGTTCCTGTAATCACAGCTGCACAGGTAAAAACCACACTCTCCAAAGCCAAGAACACAGCATCCATGGGACCTGACAACATCCCAAGCTACGTTCTACATGAACTACAGAATGAACTGGCACCCCACCTAAGCACCATGGTCAATCATAGCCTCACTTCAGGCTTTGTGCCCACTGCATGGTGCACAGAGAGGGTTATCCCACTCCACAAAGGGGGAACTACCACCCCATTAGCCTAATGAGCCTGGTCTGCAAGGCCATGGAAAGTATGATCATGGTACTTAGAAACAAAGACATTGGTAATCTCCAAACTCTGAATCCCACCCAGCTTGGGTTTATAAAAGGCAGATCATGTCTTCTAAATCTGATAGACTTCATTGAAGCAGTCACCAAAGCCGTAGACGAGGGTAAGGTGGTTCACACAGCCTAACTAGATCTCACCAAGGCTTTTAACATCATCCCTATGTCACAAGACGGGTTGCCAACTGGCTTACTGACAGAACCCACACTGTGAAAGTAGTAGACTCCAAATCCGACTTCAGACCATTGACAAGTGGAGTACCACAGGGTTCAGTCCTGGGACCTCTCCTGTTTGGTATATACTTTTCTGAAGTACAGGGTAACACAGAAGGTCTTTGGATAATAAAGTTTGCAGATGACTGCAAACTAGGAGCCATAATCAAAACTCCTAATGATGTGGACATCCTACAAAACGGCCTCACTGAGACAGATGCCTGGTGTCAAAGCCATGGCCTCAAGCTCAATGGCAAAAAGTGCATTGTCATCCCCTTTGGTAAAAACTCTGTACTAATGAGCTAACACATAGCCGGTAGTCTACTTATCACCGAAAGTGTAATAAGAGACCTAGGGACACATGTGCACAATAGTCTCTCCTTTGATAATTACATTGCCACAGTAGTCAGGAAATCCTTCTACGTGGCACACTTCATCACAAAAGGTTTCTCATTCAGGAAAAAAGAAGTCATTGTTCCCTTCTACTCAACACTCATTAGACCCATTATAGAGTACAAGGCCCCTTTTGGTATGTACCTCACAAGACATCTACAACAACTGGAAAGGCCACAAAAATACTTCACAAAGGGGATTACCAGCCTCAAACAGATGCACTACGCAGACCATCTCAAAAAACTCCAGCTTTACCCTGTCACATATCGCCTACTCAGAGGCGATCTCTGCCTAACATTCAAAGCTATGTCAAACCCAGAGCCTGTTGAACATGCTCCACTTAAAGAAATCCCAATCCCTCTGAGCTACATGCTCTAGGGACATAAGCCTTGTCACCACAATAAACAGAACATGCTGGAGGGATAGATTCCTGTCCCAGAGACTTCCCATACTCTGGAATAAACTATCTATCTATATCAAACAAAGCTCCTCATTAGCACTCTTCAAGAAAAGTCTTGATGATTGGATGGCAAATAGGAAATCCATCCCAGGGATCATCTCTGTGGCTCTGCTCAATAGGGACATAGGGGAATAATTTTCTTGGGTGGCGAAAGCCAGGGTACCTTTTTGCCTAGGCTTATATAGGCCCTAGGGCCAATAGCCTAGTACCTACCTATGAAGCTATGAACCTATAAACTAAGCATGAGAACTGAAGCTATCCATGAGGCAGGTATAAACTGCAGCAACTGTTTGCTACATTTGTAGCAAAGTGACACATTTGTAGTAAACAGTTTCCTCCAGTTTAAAAGAAAAAAAAGATCACCCCTTTTTTTCTATTAAAATATGTTAAAGTTGGGTTGTGCAGGGCACAGAAATGTGACCTGAATGGCTGTTGCTGGAGGGAGTGAGTGGGGCCATGTTATGCATCTGGCCATCTGGTTGGTGTACCAGTAGAATGAACATCCATTTTTTTCTTTTCTTTTTTTTTTTTTGCTGGGGGTGCAGGTGTCTCTAACTGGAATAAGCCAATCACCTACAGCTTATTATAATGAAGTGTTTTTTTTTTTTTCAATTGAAAAGCTGAGGGGGGTGGGGCACTGGTTCATAGCACCAGCCAGACACACTATCTTAACCAGCTATATTTCTGACCCAAGCTACTTGTGCTTCTGCTGTGATGTTTTAATTTCTTCCTCTGTCCCATAGTACTCATCCTAACATGTGTCTAAGGCGCTTCATCTCCATTACCTCTAGCTTTCTCAGCTCTTCTGCTTTCACTGCTCATTTTTCTGTTCCATAAATTACTACTGGACACACCACTATTTTATAGGTTCAGAGGTTCATAGGTGTGTACTAGGCCAAATGGCCCTGAAGCTTTTACAAGCCTAGCCCATAGAAGTGCCTTGGCATCGTGCCGTCCGACATTAGTTCCCAGTGCCTCTATCAAGTAGAGCAACTGGAGTGATCCCCGGGGTGGACTTTCTATTTTCCATCCACTCGTCAAGATTTCTCTTGAAGAGGGCCAGTGAGGTGCTCTGCTTGACATGTATGGGAAGTCTATTCCAGAGCATGGGCAGTCTCTGTGTTATGAACATGTCTCTCCAGCATGTTCTGTTGATTGTGGTAATGAGGTTGAGGTCTCTGGAGCATGTGGTGTGGAGTGATTTGGATTTCTTTAGATGTAGCATTTCTTACAGAGCTGGGTCAGACATGGCTTTGTAAGTCAAGCAGAGATCGCCTCTTAGTAGATGATATGAGACAGAGAATAGCTGGAGTTTATTGAGTCTGTCCATGTAGGACATGTGTTTAAGGCCTAGGATCCTCTTCATGAGGTACTTTTGTGGCCTTTCCAGATGTTACATGTGTCTAGTGAGGTACATGTCAAATGGGGCATTATACTCAATGATTGACCTAATGAGGGAAGAGTAGATAGAGATGATGACCTATTTCTTCCTGGATGCAAAACCCTTGGCAATGAGATGTGCCACATAAAAGGACTATCTGACCACAGTGGCAATGTGGTGGTCGATGGAGAGGTTGCACTTAACCTGTATCCCCAGATCTCTTATAACACCTTCAATGTTCAGTGGGCTCCCATCGATGTGGTAATTAGTGGGAACTGAGTTTCTCCCAAAGGGGATTACGAAACATTTTTTGGCATTAAGTTTAAGGACATGGTTTCAACACCAGTAATTGGTATCAGTGAGGCCTTTCTGTAGGATGTCTACATCACTTGGGGAGTTAATAATGGCTCCCATATTGCAGTCATCTGTGAACGTGGTCATCCAGCATCCCTCCATGTTGGCCTGGACTTCTGAGAAGTAGATGCAAAACAGGAGAGGACTCAGGACCAAACCCTGTGGGACTCTACTCATGACTGGTTGGCAGTCTGACTTGGAGTATGCTACTGTCACACTGTGGGTTCTATCTGTGAGCCAATTTGCAACCCACCTAGTGAAATAGGGGTTGATGCCTAGTTTGGTGAGTTTATCAATAATTTTTGAGTGGGGAATGGTATCAAAGGCCTTGGCCAGAAAGAGGTAGGCTGTATGAACTGCCTCGCCCTCATCCACAGCTCTGGTGACTGACTCAAAGACATCAACCAGGTTAAGCAGGCATGATCTACCATTCACAAAACCAAACTGGGTGGGGATCTAGAGTTTGGAGATTCCCTATATCCTTGTTAATTAAGTCTATGATGATGCGCTCCATAGCCTTACATATCAGACTCATTAGGCTAATGGTGTGATAATTCTCAGGGTCTGTAGTTGCTCCCCCTTTATGGACAGGGATGAATGTAGCAGTGCGCCATTCGGTAGGAACCAAGCCTGAGGTGAGGCTGGGATTGAACAGGACACACAGATGTGGTACCAGTTTACTTTGTAGTTCATGTACAGGGATATTGTTGGGTCCCATGGAAGCTGTATTCTTGGCCTTGGATAATGCAGCTTTAACCTGTGCTGCAGTAATGCTGGGTGCCTGGCATTCCTCCTGTATTGTGATTGGTCCTTTGGGGTGGGGTAAAGTTGCACTGAATCTGTTGGCCAGTATGTTGGAAATATCTGTTGGCTCAGTATAGGAGGTACAACTGTGCAGTAACTCAATGCAAACCCGGGTATTGTCATGGAGATTCTTGATATAACTATAGAAGGCTTTGTGGTTGTTTTTAGTGTCTGCCATAATTCTGCCTTCATAGCTGGCTTTAGAGGTTTTAATGAGGGATCTCAACTTTTTGTTGAGGCTAATAAGGGAGTTTTTCCAGTGTTGGAACTTCACCTTTTTTCTGCAACAGTTTCTTCCTTCTGTTGTGGAGTTTAATAATGGCAGGGAACTACCAGATTGGTTCCCTTTTTTTGGAGGAGAACGTCTTGGTTCTGTTGAGTATGGCTAGTTCCATACATTTATGTACATGTTTGTACAGTGCAATGGTGTATGATTTGGCAGCACCTTACTTTTTAATTTCTTTGGCATTCTTCTCTTACATACTACCTCAACACTCTCTGCTAGTTGGCTGCAGCTCCTCTTATTCTATCTTTGACCTCCTCATTAAGACTTCCCTTCTCCTCAACCTAGCCTCCCAGATACCTGAAGCTGTCAACGTGTTACACTATTTCACTTCTATCTCAGTTTTTAGCTTCTTCTGATTCCCCTTTTGTTGTCATTACAACTATCTTATCTATACTCAGTTTCATCCAGTGTGCCTTCAGTTTTGAATTATTTTCTGCTATCATTTGTGAAGTTCTTGTTTAAAGTTTGCCTGTAATGCCGAAATCAGCATTCTATGACCATGTTGCGATATCCAGATTATATCCCACTGAACTGACACCAAATAATGTGATGTCTCCCACTATCCTGAGCCAGTAACAAAGGATCTTCAATCCTCAATACTGACTCCAATGTGAGACTGCCACTTAAACACAATTTTCCCCTAAGAGCACAACAGGAACACACTCTGTAGCCTGGGAGTGGACTATGTTCTTCTGTCCTTCTCAAATATATCTCCTTATTACACACTCCAGAGAAATGTGTCCCAGTTTAAGACCTCTGATACACTCACACTTAAATAAATTAAATCTCACACATCCAAACTCTTCTGGGAAAGCCTGACACAGATTTCCAGCTGTGTCCCTTCCACAAAATAATACGGTAATGTTGCCACCAATCAAAGTATCTTCATGCCCTTTTAAGGAGTGTTCAATTATGCAAATTAGATATTAAAACAAATGATAGCAAATGACCTAAGCAGCCAGGCTTTCGGAATGGCCCAGAAGTCATCAAGGCAAGTATAAGCACTTTTCAGTCACTTAAGAAAGCACTGATTGACAAGCCACAATGTAAGTTAATAAAAATGTTTAATAATGATCTAACTAGTTAGTTATAATTTCCTTATCTGACTAAATAACACTGTCCCTGATCAAAACTAAATTATTATAATAGAGCAAAGGCAGGCTTACAGTTTTTGGTAAGTCCTTTTGGGTATCCACTGCCAGGACATCTGTGAACAACTCACAGCTGGCTGTTAACTGATAACTGACTGTTAACTGCCTTCAGCAGGCTCTTTTATAGACTAGCCTGTCAACTGTTCCAGTTCTCATTTTCATTTCATATTTTGAAAATCAACCACCAGCTGTTTTCTAAAGGTTCCTTCCTGTCTTTCAGCTTCTGATAGCAACACATAGCAACCATCAACATTCCCATGACATCATCTGCAGATCAGCTGAATCTGAGACAATTTGCTCTTAGAATCTTTCTTCACCAAGATGCACAGTTAGAAATGCAAAAGGACATTGTTCAAGTCTTTAAAACATTCTCTACAAACAGATTATAAATCAACATGTAAGAACGTATTTACAGTATCATAGCTAGTCATGCTGGCATACAATATACAGGTTAATCTGAAATTATGTGCAAAACTTCAGCCAGACATGCTAGTGCAAATAACTGTGGCTAATTTCTTCACATTTATCATATTCTAACTGCAAGTCTAAGAAAACCTAGTTGGACTCTTTCCTAATCTCTATCTTCTTCTCAGCTATTTGTCTCACTGCAGACATTGAGACAGTTGTACTGCATTCTGATCTGAATTCAAGCTGCTCAACTCCTATCTTACTTTCTACTTCTCTATGTATTCTTTTATCAACCACCCTCTCCAGGACTTTCACATATAATGGATAATGAAGCCAGTTAGAAACTGTCATATCCAAACTGAATAAGGTTGCAAGCATGCCCTATCATAAACCAGAAGCATCAAAGAATGTATGCATAGGCTGTCTGAAGTTATGGTTGCAATTCCTGGATACATCTGTACAAAGGGCAGGGCATCCTCCTAACCAAACAAAACACTGCTGCAACCATGCCCTATCATAAACCAGAAACATCACACAATGTGGGCATAGGCTGTTTGAAGTCACAGTTCCACTACCTAAATACATCTGACGGTGTCGTGCAGTATGACCACGCCATGTGTGCAGAAATATTTACCGTGTGTGCTAATTTACACAATATTACAGTCACAGCATGGTGGTATCTTGCAAGCACTGCAGTTCCCAAATCCACAGGCAGTGGGAGCTGAGACAGACAAGGAGTCAGCGGTGGAACAAGAGGTAGGTGATAACCATATCAGATGGAGGTGGAACCTGTTTGCTATGACACTAGCAAAGAGGCAGCAGATTGTATATAGCTTTACAACATAACTATAGAAGAGCTGATCAGATACATACAATAAAATAATGCATACAAAAGCACCAGACTGCATTTACCCATGCATATGCTGCCATGCTGTGCTTCATACATTGGTAAATCAAGAAGCAATGCATAAAAGGATCAATATAATTATTATAATTAGAACAGGAAGTGGAGGGATTCCATAGCTATACAACACCTAAGCAGATAAATACATTAAAAATGATATGTACAAAATCACTAGACCATACTTATGGGTGACTAAACTGGCCATGCTGGGCATCAGACATAGGCAACCAAAGTAGCTATCTACAAATTGTAGGGCACAGTTATCATCATTTCGAGATGTGGAGAAGGAATTCAAAGAAAGCATGTTTTTCACAGGGAGGTAAGTGAGTGGGACCACTGAGGTGTATAAACAGAAAAAAATGCTTTTTTCTGAAGTGTAATTGCTATAAGGGTTTAATGTCAGAATGTTACATGGTCACTGGATGTGCGGGATGTGCTGGGAACTCTTGTGGTGTGCGTGTGTATGTGTGTGTGTGTGTGTGTGTGTGTGTGTGTGTGTGTGTGTGTGTGTGTGTGTGTGTATGTGTGTGTGCCCGTGTGTTTGCGCGCGTGTGTGTGCGCATGTTCATGTGTGTGTGTGTGTGTGTGTGTGTGTGTGTGTGTGTGTCTACATGTTTGTGCACATGCATGTGCATGTGTGCATCTGTGTGTGTCTACAGGGACACAGACTCAGCATGTGGTGCAGCACTGCTCCTTGGTTTACTAGACAAGTCTACAGCATGCATAGTGAAGGCTTCAGCTACCTCTGCAAGCTGCTGCCCATGAGAGCTGGCTCTGTCTAGAGTTGTGTCAGTTGTACTGCAACCTTGACTATATGTATGTGAACTAACTGACCATGACAAATATCTGGTGGAGGATGAGCCAGCATGACAATGACCATGACATTGGGGACTGCCTCTCCTAGATGTAAACACATCCAAAAATGATGCCACATTGGACATGCTAATACTGCAGGAATGAGATCTCACTTATCCTTAGCCAGATCGACTAACATCCATAGACACCACTGATAGTTGGCCATGAAGATGGCCCCCTTGCCTCTGACAGACAACCCAGAGTAGACACTGCATGTTCCAAATTGTGATTTATTCTATCCAATAATTACACTTATGCTTCACTCAGTCCTGTATGTTAAAATGCATAGCCTCAATCACCCTCACAATCTTTGCTGAGGCTCTGGTAGTAGTCTCCTGTGCCTCCACAGTGGCCTTATACATATGTTTTGTGACAATGACTAACACATTGTCCTCAGGGTGAGGGTGGTAACCATACTTCCAATGAACACAAATTAGCACCAGGAGTGTCTCACCCACAAATGCTAGGGGCAGATTCAGATTCATCTTTGTTTGGGGCTACCACACCTCTGATCTAGAGTGACATCATCAACCTGTCCATTCTCAGATGGTAGTGTGTCCTGGGTATGCCATGCCGTAAAGATTGTATCCGTAATCTGACAAGGGGATGTGTGAGTCACACTGCCTCTGCCTAGCACACATATTCAGCATTTCCTAACTGTGCATTTGCTTTCACACCATCATCATCATCATATGTTAAAGATCCACCAATATTAGGTAGCCTCACAGAGCTGGTGCCAAACAAAGTTTCATCTGCAAAAGAAAACAGAGAAATTGTGAGTATGACCTAACAGCAAAACTACGAATGTAACTGATATCATTACAACTATGAAGATGCAATACTGGATTATAAACCTGCCTATACCTTGTGCAGATGGATGTTGCACTTGGATGCCAGACATACCTACGTGACACAAGTGAGACAGGTATAATAAATTGTAATATGACCAAAAGTTAAGGTAGGGTAAGAGACTGAAAATAGGACTACATACCTGGGGCTTCATCAGTGAAAATTCTCTAAGATCTATTAATCTCTTCCCCAACATCCAGCATCCCATTTTGGAACTCTGTGGAGGTTGTACTGCTGTTAACTGAGGCATATAATTTCTCCATCTCTATAAGTTGTAGTTCAGTAGATGGCCCATCTCCCACTGCCCTCCAATCTCATGATACAGCCACTGATCTCTGAGTAGCAGCATGGATCCTGTTGGTCTCTTAGTGGCAGATCATGCCATCATTTTTATCCTGACCACCCACGGCCTTGACATTGATGACAATGTCATCCCAGGGAAGACCATGAAAGGTCCAGTCTGCAGATGTGGAAGCAAAGAGACATCTGCTATGGAAACAGAGGGCCTCTAATATGACTATATTTTCTGCCTTACAAACTTGGGCTTCTGGATAGATGTGGCTTTCTGTGCCTGCTTCTTCAGCGTCTTTCTACTAGTATGGAAAACCATGCCTCTCAACTGTTCAGATGTTCAAAGAATGTTTCGATTTTTGCTTCATATTTTTGGTCTGCACCTAATAAAACTTGTGGGTTTCTGGCAAATCATTGAAGATTGAAGTCACTAAATAATTGCATACTTGTTGAGTTTCAGACTTAATATCCCTCAAAAAATGCATGCATTCACAAATATTGTTATTCTAGCTACTTTCTAAGTTTATAAGAGCAATATTTAAAATCTGCCCCTGTTTTGGGGCCTTTGGCCCAATTATTTTAGGCTTTGTCCATAATTCTTCCACTCAGAGGTTGAAAGATATGTGGAAACACTGGAATTTATAGCCGATGTCTTACATGGGTGCAACAAATCCTAATGGAAATGCTTTATAATAATATCCCAGATGCTACTCTTTAGTATGGCCTGACAATAAAATGCATACATCTACAAAACAGTCAGGCAATTTTATGTCCTAAGCAGAATCAACCCCCAAACCCAAAACTAACAGCACATGACAGCAACTTAATAAGCACGCAATGTAACAAGCACAGTGATCATTAGTTACAGCCTTGGCAGAAAGTCTTACTTTGTAATCACATATATCTAAAGTACAGAATACAGTTTGGCACTATTTAACATTGGTACATGCCTGTATTCTATTACAGTCAGTACACTTTTATTGTACCCTTTAATAAAGTTTTACCCAGACCATGCATATACACCAAAAAGCTGAAATGCACTTCTAGGCCTTACAGTAAAAAGTACACAAGTATCTACTTTATACAAAGAAACAGGTGTAAAAAGAACATCATACCTTATGTAAGCAAATAATCTTATAATGTAGCAACAAGTGTTTATTGCAGGAAAAAGCAAGATCCAAATAAAGCGTAGCACAATGAAGATATGTGCTTTTCATCTCGCTTTTATCATGTCGATTACTATCTGTAGGTACAATGAGTATGCTAATTAGGGCTCATTTTACTATTGTTTTCAAATCACTCAATTTGCAAGATGAGTAAACCCGATAAACATCTTGCTGAGTTCTACACAACACCACGAACTTGAGCACCTTAGTTGAGCTATGTGCATGTGCAGGAAGCCAAGATATTACATTTGGGGAAATTGCTGTCTTCAGATCTCTCAAGTGTACCTCATTATGAGTGGCATTACTCAATTTAAGTTTTAAAGATTCATGTTCCTCAAATTTCTACACTGAAAGAGGCTGCCACACATTCAAGTGCTAGTGATTTATTTAACTAATATGCATAGTAAATTACAATAAATAATAGGAATCTATCAGGATAACCTGTTATAAGTGTTCTATGACACATTTTAACTATTCTATGAAATTCCAAGCTGCAGTTCATGGTAGGCTATTAGTAACTGTTCAGCATGTTCCTCATTTGCTCAACATCACAAGAGGTGGATGTTTTACACTCTTTGGATGGAAACTTGAGATCAGTGCTCATGCTACCTTTAATCAGCATTAGTAACTGTATTTAGAGCACAACCTAAAGCTGTTTACTGAATTTCCTGTTTGCACTTATTTTTAAAATTGTTTTTTCTCAAAACTTGCATTTTATCTGTCTTTGGCCTAGCACTCTTGTGTGGGGTCATTTACTGCACTGTTATAACTTGTTAATACTTGTGAACCTCTGCTATCTCTGAAAAAAAACAAAAACAATCTTGCTTTTTTCCCACTTTTCTGAGATTTAAAAAGGTTCAGTTACAGACTTGCTGTTCTTGAACTGTTTGTAAGTTTCTGTGAGGCCATTTTTTGCTTGGGCTAAAGGGAAGTCTCTCTGTTGATCAGTGGCAGTGAAAAACATTGAGCAGCCTGCCTGCCCCTGTGGG
Organism: Protopterus annectens; assembly: GCF_019279795.1. NCBI lineage: Eukaryota > Metazoa > Chordata > Ceratodontiformes > Protopteridae > Protopterus > Protopterus annectens. The sequence goes on along the minus strand of NC_056743.1, from coordinate 757,314,011 downwards.
AGTGGTTACTGACTTGAAACTGTAGTTTTATTGGCCATTTTGGGTCAATTCCAAAACACCTTCATCTTCCTCTCTTAAAACCCTCTTTTGCGCAGTTTTGCGCGTTTTTGTGCATAGCGCAACAGCGGGCAGCGCTGCCTAATTGGGTTTAAACTATTCCTGGCTCCACAAAGTCTGCTCTTCACTTTTTCCCTTAGAACTGCTCTATCTCTCAATTTAAACACCATATTCTCATTCTAAGGTCCTTCACTGGTCCAATTAAGTAATCCTACAAGTTAGCACTATTAAACCATAAGCACTACTTACTCTTATACTCTCTAAGATTACCCTGTCCCCTATTGGTCCGTCTTAAATTCAGTTTCCCTATATTACTCTAGCATGTCCAAAGGTCAGTCAATGGTTTCCTCTCCAGTCCAGCTGGTGAATCTGGGAATTTTGAGGCAATGTTACAACTGTCTCATGTACATGGACAACCCTCTCCTCCTCCAAACAGATTCAAATATATGTGAGAGATGCAACTATTTAGCCAAACTGGAGGCTGAGCTCTCTCATCTCAAAACTGGTGTAACCAGTCAGGAGGAGAAGGTAACCTCACACAACACAATTCCAGTATCACATAGTCCCACCACATCAGCGAACCAAACACATAAGTACACAAAAACATACTCGGAGTCTCTAAATAAAAGTCTACCTAAGCAACAGAGACCTCCAAAGCAGACATCCAAGAAAACGCTACCTCAAAACAAAACACGCACAACACATAGCCCACAAAGTCAGTGTGCCAAGCAGCCACAGCCCTTAAGGCTGAATAACACACCTGATACTCTTGTAATAGGTGACTCTATTGTCAGACACACTGACGTCCCACTCACCAGGCTGAATAAAGAGAAGGTCACGGTGAGCTGCCTGTCGGGTGCTAGGATCCGCCACATAACGCAAGCACTCAGGTCACTCCAAAGCAAATACAAATATGACTCAGTCATTGTACATGCTGGTGTGAATGACCTGAGACGTACCTCCCTGGACTACATGAAAAGAGACATAGAGGAGCTCTCTGATCATGTAGCCCAGGCTGGTATGACCCTGACCTTGAGCAGCATCTTACCCTCACCAAGAATGATGCCACAGTACAAAGACAAAATGATCGATTTTAACAATTGGCTAAAATTTTGGTGTCATTCAAAGGGGATCCAGTGTCTGTCAGCCTGGGATGACATGCTCGACAAGCCACGTTGCTTCGCTAGGGACGGCTTGCATCTGTCACCACTGGGCTTTCGGGTATTGGCAAAGGCTCTTGTCACCCCCATAGTGCCTTTTTTAGGCTAGGCTCAAAAGTCTAACCCACCCCCATAGACAGCACAAGGAACAAGAAACTAAGGGTAATGCTGCTAAACGCCAGAAGTCTTAACCTCAAGATGCATGCACTCGAAGCTCTCCTCTGTATGGAGAACATCGATATCTGTGCAGTGACAGAAACCTGGTTCAAGGCTCCAGAGAGCACCCCAGCACTACCAGGCTATACCTCATATCATCCTTTTCAGCCCCAAAACCCGGACCGAACCACAAAAGGAGGGGGAATTTCCATATTTATCAAGGATATCCACACCTCCAGGTTAGTGGCATTGCACGAAGTATCGGAGACCATCCATGTGCAACTAACAGTGGGCAAGACTGCTTTTCAGTTTATAGCATCCTACAGACCACCCTCTCAAAGTCAGGAATCCCACTCGGCTTTCCTGAAAACATTGGAGAACATGAAGATCTCTCCGAACACCATTATATTGGGCGACTTCAACTACCCAAACATTGACTGGGAGCACTACTCAAGCCCCAGCACCTTAGCCCAAAGGTTCCTGGAAATTATAAACTCAAATGCTATGGAATAACTAGTCACCACTCCCACAAGAGGGGACAACATACTAGACCTGATCATTACCAACATGGGGACTCTATGCTCCACACCAGAAGTATATCCCTCATTGGTAAGATCAGACCATAAATTAATCTCACTGGATGTCCACATCCCGACCCCACCCCAGCCCAGAAAACCACAGTGAAAAACTTCTCAAAAGCAAACTTCTCACTTCTCAAAACTGAAGTGGAATCCTTCAAGGCCCCAGGGCCAGTGGAAACTACGGCCCAAACTGCAGAATCCTATATAAACGCATTCTACGGACATCTCCAGGAATGCATGGATCATGCTATCCCAAACAAAACCAAGACCCAATCATCCAAAGGCAGGTGTCCAGTCTGGTGGACCCCTGCCATAAATAAACTGTACAACAGAAGGAGGAAGCTACTACGTGATAGAGCAAAATCCCTAATAGGGAAGGCATCTCTGATCAGTACTAGCAAAAAATTACAGTCCCTCATACAATCCTCCAAGGCCAGCTTCGAGAGAAAAATTGCACAGGACACCAAAGACAATCATAAGGCTTTTTTCAGTTATGTTAGAAACCTGGGATGCAACTCCCAGACTTGTTCTGAGTTGATTCTAAATGACAAAAAATACACTGAACCCACAGACATCACCAATATCCTGGCAGACAGGTTCAGTGCAAACTTCTCCACCCCCTCCCCCCCAAAAAGAGCAAGTATCTATCCCAGCAGAGGGCTGCCTCCCAAACATCTCTGATACTCAGGTGAAGGCTGCCCTCTACAAAGCAAAAAACACTGCTTCCATGGGACCAGATGGTGTCCCAGGTTGCGTCCTACATGAACTCCAAGAGGAACTAATCCCTCAAATAAAACAGCTATACAATCTCAGCCTCACTACAGGATATGTGCCCACAGAATGGTGTACAGCAACAGTGGTCCCACTCCACAAAGGTGGAGCCTCTACAGACCCTGGAAACTATCGCCCCATAAGCCTGACTAGCTTAGTCTGCAAGGCTAAGGAGAGGATCATCATGGAGCTCATAAACAAAGACATTGGGGACCTACAGACACTAGATCCTACCCAGGTCGGCTTTGTCAAGGGCAGATCCTGCCTTTTGAACCTGGTTGACTTCTTCGAAACAGTCACCAAAGCCATAGATGAAGGGAAGGTAGTCCACACAGCCTATCTGGACCTTGCAAAGGCATTTGACACAATACCCCACTCGGGCATCATAGATAAGCTATCCAGCTTAAATATAAACCCCTATGTTACAAGATGGGTCGCAAACTGGCTCAAAGACAGAACCCACAGAGTGAGAGTTGCTGGAGCCATGTCAGACTTGAAACCAGTCACAAGTGACATCCCACAGGGTTCTGTCCTGGGACCACTCTTGTTCGGTATATACTTTTCCGAGGTACAGGCAAACGTGGGAGGACTATGGCTTATCAAGTTCGCAGACGACTGCAAACTGGGTGCCATAATCAACTCTCCAGCTGACACAAACATCCTTCAAAAAGGTCTCTCAGAGACAGATAACTGGTGCCAGTGCCATGGTCTAAAGCTAAATGCCAAAAAATGTATAGTCATACTCTTTGGCAAAAACAATGTGCCCACAAATTACCACATAGGCGGAAACCCATTAATTACAGAGAAAGTTATTAGGGACCTGGGGACCCAAGTTGATAGCAATCTCTCCTTTGAAAACCACATTGCCAAAGTGGTTAGAAAGACCTTCTACATAGCCCACCTCATCATGAAGGGTTTCACATCTAGAGCAAGAGAGGTAATCGTGCCCCTTTATTCATCCCTCATCAGGCCCATCATAGAATACAATGCCCCTTTTGGGATGTACCTTACCCAACACCTGCAGCAATTAGAAAGACCCCAAAAGTATCTCACCAAGAGGATCAAGGGTCTTAAACAGATGCCATATGCTGCTCGGTTAAAAAAACTCCAGCTCTACTCAGTTGCATACCGCCTACTTCGAGGTGATCTATGCCTGACATACAAAGCTATGTCAAATCCAGAATTAATGGACATGCTCCACCTCAGTAAATCTAAATCCCTTAGAGCCACACGCTCGAGGGACTTGAACCTCAGCACAGACATAAACAGAACTTGCTGGATGGACAGGTTCATAACCCAGAGGCTCCCTTTACTCTGGAATAGAATTCCAGTTCATGTGAGGCAGAGCACCTCACTGAATCTCTTCAAGAAGAATCTCAATAGGTGGATGGGGGATCATAGGTTTGTCCCAGGGATTACTCCCGTGTCACTATTAGACAGAGGCACAGTAAACTAAGCCTTAAAGGGCACAGTATACTCAAATCAAGGGGTGGCGTAAGCCATACGGAATCGGGCTAGGCTTATGATTGCCTCAGGGCAGATAGCCTAGTATGAACCTATGAACCTATGAACCTATAAGATGGAGTCACTGCCAAGCATTTATTCTCAGCAGCAAATAGAGGGAAGGAGGACTGCTATGTTTCACACATTAAAGTGCCATTTGAACCATAATAATAATAATGAGGTACCCATTAATGCCTGTCATTGTGTGGAGGATGAAACACGTTCTCTGCCATTTTTCCAGAAAGATTTGAGGGAGAGACCAATGTGGCTACAGAAAGTGAGGGCAGTGCTTCTTTTAGAATACAGCGGCGGTGCAAGGAGAGGCCGAGGTTTTCTAGACATCCTCCATAAGCAGTACAGATGGAGGCTCCTGTGAGAGGGTTATACCAAGTTGTGGTATAAAGCTGATGCTTGGATAGTTTGAACAAAGCTCTTACCCATGTCAGTACCATCCCATGCATGGGGGAACAGTGCCTTAACTGTTATAGGGGCATGGGGATCTACAAAACTGACCTCCTTGGCTGACAGGAGAATTAAAATAAGGCACAAGTGCTACCTGCTCTCTACTGTAGCTATAACATACTGTACTATCCATAAACTCTGCCAATGTGCAAAACCATATAACTTTTCATTCTTCTCTTTCTGTAACTCCAGCTCCTGCAGAGATTGAAAGGAGAAGGGAGATGCATAGGAACCGACTAGAACACCTAAAAGAGTGCTGGGATAAACATATTAGCTGTTGTGAAAAATATGTCTGTTTGCATAATGACAGGTACCAATTTAAATTATAGTAATTAACATTTATACAGCAAGACAACATCTGCCTACTAGAATTAGTATTACTCTGCAGTGTTAAAAATGTGCTTCTGCATGCCACCCTATAGCTGCAGAAGTAGCTCATCACTGTAAGTCTATGTGCACTGAGATAGCTAGGATGGGTGTGGTATATTCCCCCCAATAAGGAACATTTGCTGTTGTCATGGCACAGTTGTAGCTTGTAAAATAGTTAAACTGATGTATTATTAAAAACATTTTCCTTAACTACATTATGATTATGAATCATTTTTTAAGAATACAGTTTCAGTGTTTTATGTCTCTTCCTCCATTATCTTTATCCCTATCCTTTCCATTTAATTTCCATTTTTTTCTTTTATGCCTCTTCATCTGTGATACTGTTATTGGCAGCAGCACAGCGATCAGACTGACCACAACAACATGGCAAGTCATCCCCTTACAGGTGGCAGCAGCAGTGCCACGACTATGACCATCACCAAGGTATCCACCACATCTGGGTCTCGGCCTGCACCCCATCAATGAAGCACAATAAACTATTACCAACTAATAGCAGTGCAAGCAGAAGGGAAAATGTTGTCATTGGTCAGAAGCTAATAGAACTTCTGGGGGAGATACTGTATTGGAAGTTCTATGCCCTCATTAGCCATATAGAGACCATGATCCAGCAACACATTGATTTGCATCCATACCAAGAAGTGACACTACATTCTGAGCCAGGATAGAGTGATGATGGCTCACAGGGTGGGGAGCAGTCTCACACTCTGTTGAAGCTGGCAGAGACTGCATCTCCTAACATCTAATCTTACAGCCAAACCTAGTGTCACCTTCCTTTTCTTGCCTCATTGCAGACATCAGATAATAAATAATTAAGAATATTGTTGCACTACAACAGTATTAGAGAGCTAAGAAACTTAGAGGTGTGTTACTAGCCCTCTGCCATCCTGCTTAGTCCTTGTTTGTTCACCTTATCGTCCACCCTCTGCTTGCTTTCCCTTTCGTCTCTGTCCTATACTCCCATCTCCAATATTTAAGCTGGTAAAAAACAGATAAACATGTCATTTGTATGTCCAAAAAGGGCTTATATGTTATTCATTTATTTATTTGATTGGGTTTACTAGGAAAGTCACTCTGGGAACTGAAATGTCCATTTTCAAAGAAGACCTGGGGAGCAAAGCTCCAAAACAAGTGTCAAAACAGACAGTCAACAAACATTATTTACAAACATGTCAGAAGAAAGAAACACATTTCAAGATATTGTGAGTAAAATAAAAAATAAGTAATACTTGTATTTCTGTTAAAAGTCTTTCAAAATATAAGTGTATAACTTGGTCTAAATATCTGGTTGAATTAATGATTGTATTTCTGTTAAAATCTTTTAAAATATAAGTGTATTTAACTGGTATAAAGATTTTTGTTGATTTAATTAATTTTGTTGATTGATCCCTAGAGTTTCTTTTTGTTAAATCCAGGATTTTAATGGAGTTAATGAATAGATGTTTCTGATTGTTTTTTAAGTAAATATATCATGGCGTGTTTAGTATAAATGTGGCGATTATGTTTTAATTATTATTCTCATGAAGTTCTTTAAAGTAAAGGAACAAACGTGCAATACTTGTGTTGTTTTATTCACCTTTTAGTTTATAGTGGCTGCTCTCTTGGTAGTACCTGCGTTTTGTTTCCAGTTTTTCAGTGTCAGTGTTTGCTGTTTTTTAAAAGTGATTTAAAATCAAAAATACTTTATTAATATACTCATATGGTATCCATCAGAGTTAGGATTCCATACTTCAGTATAGGTGTGGTGCAGCTTCATTGTTTATTAGTTGCCAGGTGTCATTTTCAGGTGGATTTGAATTGTTGCAGGTTAGTTAAAAGCCCAATGTGGTCTGGAAGTTTGTTCCATACCTTGGAGAAGACGACAGAGAATAGCAAGTCACCACTGTAATTATATGATTTATTAGCAAGAGTTATTTTAAGATCTAAGAATCTTAAGGTTCTATTTGGTACATGTCTTTGAATGAGATTTGACAATGAAGGTGTTTTAAGTGGATGGTGAAGTATTTCATGTGCTGTGAGTAGCTGGGAGAAGGTTATGTGTTGAGGATGTTCAAGCCAGTTGACCACTGTGCAGTGGTGGGGGGCAGTTTGGGAGACTGCAGGTGAGTTCACTAATTTTGTTGTAGGCGCCTCCTACTTTGTGTTTGGTGATAGAGTTCAGATTTGTGAATATTACTGAGACATATAGGAGAGTATGAAGGGAAAGGGAGGTAACAGCTATTTTGTTTTTGTTTTGTTTTTTTGCTGCGATCACTTGTATCTTTTTGACTGCAGTACCAATGTGTAGATCAACTTTTAACTGCTCATCAGTGATAACTCCTATAATTTTGTGCTGGTGATGTTTTCAACTTTTGTTTTGTTTGAGGAGATAATATTGAGGTCAGTGTTATTTTAATGTATGTTTTTGGGAAATAATAAGATTAATTTGATTTTATTCAGGTTTTAGAGTAAATGAGATTTATTTAGCCAGTTTTCTGTAGCAGTGAAAGCTTCCTGTGTGATGCTTCTAAGTCTGGAAGATATGGGCTAGGCAAACTAAAGCTGAGTCATCAGAACATTGTATTATACTGGCGAGTTTTGACTTCTTATATATGTCATTAATGAAGGCATTGAAAGATAGTGGCCCAAATATGGAACCTCGAGGGACTCCTGTGGTGACTGAAAAGAAGATGGAGTAATTCCATTTTAAAAACTGGATGTGGCTGTTTAGGTAGCTGTTGAACCAGCTATTTGAGGAAGTTGAAAGGCCTATAAGATTTAGACTTTTAGGAGTAGTTGATCTGAGAATGTGATGAAAGATTTTAAAAAGTCCAGGTAATGGGTGGAGACTAAATTACCAGAGTTTTTATTTTTATTAATGGTATCTAAGAAATTTAGTAAGGCAGTTTGGGTGCTGTGGTGAGGACAAAAGCCATGTTGGGTACAGGAAAGTAATTGGTTAACACAAAGATGGGCTAGGAGTTGCTGAAGTATCTATTTTTCAAGTATTGTGGAGGGGGGGATTACTACAGGCCGATAATTTGACAGTTCAGCGGATGTTCCACCTTTGTGTAATAAGATTTTGAAGGAAGCTTTCCATTGGGCTGAGATGTAGTTTTCTGTAATGGATCTATTAATTATTATAGATATAGGGTAGCAAATGATGTCATTGGCTATAGTGAGGTATTCAAAATGCGGGCTGTCTGGTGGTAGTGTTGTGGGTTTCAGTTGTCTAATGTTTTTTGATGGTATTTATCTGGATGGCTGTTAGATTAAGTTGAGGTATGGCTCTATAGCATGGGGGCTAGGTGGAGGTGGGTATATGTTATTATTGTTTGAGCTTCTTCAAGGACACGTCATGCATATTAAACTTGGTGGTCTTCTTTGAGACATTCACTAGAGCAATAGATGAGGGTAAAACTGCCCGTACTGCCTATTGTTACCTAGCAAAGGCATTTTATACAATAACACACTCAGGTTTTATATAAAAACTATCAAATGAGGGCATAAATCCCTGTGTCACCTAATGGATAGCCAAAATGGCTTAAAGATAGGATACTAGAAGTTAGGGTGGGGGAATCCATCTCTACCAAGAGGCCTGATACTATTGGTGAACCCACAGGCCTCAGTACTGGGATCTCATCTGTTTGAAATATACTACCTCAAAGTCAAAGCAAATGTAGAGGGCCTTTGGCTAACTAAATATAATGATGACTGCAAGCTAGGTGCAATTATTGAATCCCCCAAGATGTAGATATCCTTCAGAAAGGTCTGAAACCACAAATAAATGGTGCCAGAAACATGGCCTAAAACTCAATGCAAAAAATGTACAATTATACCATTTAGGAAGACAACTACTCTGCAAATTACAGCATTGATAACAATCTTTAAGAGCAGACCCCATGGTAAGCGACTTGGGAACTCAGGTTGACAGTAACTTGAACTGTGATCACCATGTGTCTATGACAGTGAGAAAATCTTTCTACATGGCACAACTAATAAGTAAGGGCATGACATCCACATCTGAGGAGATCATAGTCCCACTATACCTCAGCCTTCATTAGACCAGTAATCGAGTATAATGCACCATTCGGCATGAACCTGACCAGGCATTTGCAACAACTGTAATAACCTCACATGTTCTTCACTAAAAAAATACAAGGTGCAAATAATATGTCCTATGTGGACCACCTCAAAGCTAGGTTCCTGTTCTCCATCTTCTACAGTCTACTGAGGGGGTAACTATGCCTAACTTATAAAGCATTCTTAGATCCAGACCTGATAGATTTGCTGCACATTCACATAACAAACAGCACTAGAAATACCTAATCTATTGATATACATCTCATCTGTGATTTAAATAAAATATGTTGTAGGAATAAGTATGTGTCTCAGAGATTACCCCTTCTCTTGAACAGACTTCCCATTCATGTAAAACAGAGGCCTTCTCTAAGACTATTCAAGCACAGTTTAAAAAGTAGTGAGAAATTGCAAATTCACCCCTGGCTTGTCACCTGTGACCCTTAGGGACAGGAGCAGTTTGCAGATGCCCTATGTCATGGGCATATACCACAGCTGTTCTAGCCATGGGCATTAATAATTGGGAAAACTGAGGCATGAATGGCTAGGCTGAAAAAGGCTCCTGGGCCATTACCCTAGTAACCTCCTATTATCCTATGATCCTATAAATTATACAGAACTGGTCCTCCTAAATGTCTCAGTGGCATTTGATACTGTAAACCATTGCTTTACAGGTTCATCGGTAAGTATTAAGCTAGCTGCCCTTCCAGGCCATTTTAAGCCTACTCAGTTTCCCTTTTTGTGCTGAAATTAACCAATCCCATTTAGTTGGAGACTGTCCTTACCCATCCCGTTGCCGATTATTACATATTACTCCTAATGAAAATAACTAGGATAATACCAAAGATAATTTGAGGGGAACCATGCATTGGCTAAAGCAATTAGGAGCTGCCACTGTCCATTGGTAATACAGGAGGAAGTCATGGGGTACATTTTCTGTTTTTCATCCATAGATACAAGTTGCACTTGAGTACGGGCAAAGAAGAACTTTGTTTTATGTGGATGGGAAGCCTTTTCTAGAGCAGCAGTATCCTCTGCAAAATATACCTGTCCTTCCAAATGAATCTATTGATGTTGCAAAAGAGGTTTCAATCCCTAGACCAAATATTTCTGATTCCATTTGCCTTGTTGATGCTCAGTGAATCCATCAGTACTGGGTTTGAGGATGCTTTGTATGCCAGACACAGGTAACCTCTCAGCAGTCTGTAGGATGCCAAGTATAGTGACAAGGCTATGAGTTGGTCCATGAAGGACATTTTGTTTAGGCCTTGTATCCTTTTAGCAAGATATCTCAGTGTACATTCCAGTTGTTGCATGCGTCAGCACATATACATGCCAAAGGGGAAATTCTATTCAATGATTGGCCTAATGTGGGCTGAGTAAAGGGGGGGGGGCAATAACAGCCCTACATCTAGAAACAATCCATTTGTTAATACGCTGCGCAGTATAGAAGGACTTTCTTACAGCAACAGACACATGCTGGTCAAAAGTTAGGTCAGTGTTCACATAACTCCCAAATCCTGAACAAATGGGTGACACTTAGTGCTGCATTGTTATTGTGGTGGTTCCCTGGGACAAATACAATAATGCATTTTTTGTCATTTAGTTTCAGTCTATGATTTTGCCAGCAGTTATTTATTTGGGACAATCTGCCTGCAGGATGGCTATGCCATATATGGAGTAATCTGCGAACTTAGTCAGCCATAGCTCTTTCATATTCACTTTTACTTCAGAAAGGTAGATGCAAAATAGGAGAGGTCCCAGCACAGAACTCTGGGGGCTCAGTTGGTGACTGGTCTCTTTGTTGAGGTAACTTCCCGTATTTTGATTTCCTGCATCCTATGTGTGAGCCAGTTGACAATCCAGTGAGTGACATAGTGGGTTATTCCCAATTTGTTTAGTTTTACTATTATGCCTGACTGGACAATTGTGTTAAAAACTTTGACCAGGTCAAGGTATGTGGTGTGCACCATTGTACCTTCATCCATTGCTTCAGTGACCTTTTCAGAAAAATCCACCAAGTTGAGTAAGCATGACCTACACTTGAGAAATCCAAACTGAGACAAGTCCAGTATTTGGAGGTTCCCTATGTCCTGACTGATTAGTTCCATAATTAGTCTTTACATGTCTTTGCATACGGTCAGATTTATAGGTTTGTAATTACTTGGGTCTGTGGATCATCATTCTTAATGCAGGGGAATGACTGTAGCTGTTCTCCATTTGCTTGGTACAAAACCTGCATGGAGGCTGAAAATGAACAGTGTTGTTAGATGTGGCTAAATCATGCTTTATGTTACTTTAGATGAATCCAGGGATATAGTCAGACCCCATCAATTAAATCTTTTTAGCTTTTTAATAGCACTTGGTCTTGTGTGATAGTTGGAGGTGAGCCAGTTTCAGGTATATCTTGTGGGACAGACAAAGGGGAGAGAGTGGTAAAGTTAAATGAAATTTGTTAACCAGTAGGTTTACTATATCTTTAGTCTCAGTATAGGTAAAATCATTCACAATCAGCTCAGTGCATTGCGGAGTTGTGCTTTTGAGATTATGAAACATAACTAAAAAGTTCATTGTGGTTGTCTTTGGCTTAGGTAGTTATTTTATCCTCAGACAACTAGTTGTTTGTTTATTTCAGTGACAAGGACTCTAAAATTTTTGGAATTACTCCTCTTACTTTTGGTCAAAATTCTTTTCCTTTTTTATAAAGCATGTAGATATTTTGGTTCCACCATGTGATTTGTTTCTGGGGTTACCCTGCACATGTTCCTATGGGTTACAGCTGCATCTATATAGATGTTTACCTGCTGGTGTGGTGGTGTATGCTTCAGCATATTCATTGGAGTTAATTGATTTTGATGGGGACTTGAAGCTTACCAATGTTTCACATAGGAGTAAGTCATTTATCTTAACTAGATTTGTAAAGGCACCTTGGGTGGAAGGGACCTCTGGTTTCAATTTTATTCTAAAGGAAACTGCTTTATGGTCAAACCTAACAATTGATGGAGATATGTAAAGAATAGTGCAATATGCTCCTATATTAGTAAGGCCAAAATCCAAGATGTTATTCCCACTAGTTGGTACTCTGACTATTTATTCCAGGGCATTTGTATTGACAAAGTTCAGAAATATCTGTCTACTATTAGTGGTGTAGGTTTTTCAGTCTATAGTTGGATAGTTTAGATCACTTAGGAAAATGTTTTTGGGTTTAATACTGAAGTATTCTAGTTCCTGTAGATAGGCATTGTGGCTTTCTTGTCTCATAGAGGGAGTTCAAAAGCTATCTAATACCATGGTCATTGAATGATGTACTTCTTACCTCTCTAAAGATATTCAGAAGGTAGGCTTAGGTATTTATATCTGCTCCTTTCCCTGTTGATTGTGTAGAGATGCAGGGTTCAATTTAGGCAATTCTTTCCTTATGATATACATGCTGCCATTGTGACATTTTACAAGGGAACAGAGCCTAGCTTTTCTTTAGAATTTTGCTGATAATATCCAGATTTATTTCTACTTTTGTCAAGAAGATATTGTGTTTATTGCCCCTGCTAGTGACCTGGAGGCTATTTACTTATGAGCAATCAATAAGTAGTTCAAGCTCGATATCTGCAAAACTAATGCTATGGTGGTCCATGCTACCTTGAAAGAGCCTTCTTCTCCTTCACTTTTGATATACATAATTTACAGAAGAAGCAGACTTGGCCTTCTAGATAAGGTACTTAACTGAGGTGTGACCATGAACTGTTAGTTGACACATCAGGATTTGTACCTTCTATCACGAAGCTTTGTTTCTATTCACAGAACACCGCAGGATCAACCAGCAGCTGTCTCAAGCTGAGCTCTTGGTATATGTTCATGCTTTACTTTTGTCTCACCTTGAATACTGCAATGACCTCTACATGGTACTCTCTGAAATTGTGCTTGACCATTTGCAACTCTTACAGAACTCTGGACTCAAGTTTGTCACTGATATGTCAGGTTAGCAATACATTATGCCTGTGTTGCATATTCTGCTCTGACACTGCGGTATGCTACAGAAATTTTGTTAATGCCTTGGTCTTCTTGTCCATACAAAACTTGGGTCCATCTTTTCAGGAGTATCTGTTGTGATATTTCCCACAGTGGACTTTAAGCTAATCATACCTCTCAACCTCTTAGAGCGATAAATCTGGACAAAGCCAGAATCAAAAGTGGAACAGAGGCCCAAAAATAGGGACAGTTTTTAAATATTGCTCTTACAAACTTAAAAAGTTGATAGAACAACAGGTTTTGTATTAGCATGAATTTTCTGAAGGGTATGAAGTCTGAAACTCAAATGTCTGTCATTATTTTCTGATTTCAATCTTTAATGATTTGCCACTAATTTGCCAGAAAAACATAATTTTATGAAAAACGGACCAATATATGAGGCAAAAATCTGGACATTCTGCGAAAATCTGTACAGTTGAGAGGTATGAAGCTAATCTTTCCAGGGACTGTTGGTGGTTCTACAAGTGCATTTAGAAACATCCTGCATTCTCTCATTTGCTTTCATGTCATTTACTTGTCGGATTTAGTGCCTTGGTGTCTTTGAAATTGTCCTCATTTGGCTGTCTTCTACAGGTCATATCAAATATATTTATTTGCCTAGATGATTTATTTTATCCTCGTTCTAGTTTCTCTTTCCTTTATTTGAATCTGGCATTCAGGCTGTATGCATTAACCCAAAACCTAATTCAACTTTGTTACAATGTACATTTTAATCTTGTTTTGATTTAATGCAATTCCTTTTTGTATTATTGCATTCTATGTTATTTTAACTATTTTGTGGTCGTGTTCACTGTATAGTTTGAGAAATGCCTGAAATAAAGTTGAAATTACTGAATATATCTAACTCCAAGGTAAGACTTTCACGAGGATCCAGAAACAAATAGTACAATGGATTAGGTAAAATAGAGCAAAAAGTAGAGACAGGTAGGGTAAAGCCAGTTCAGAGACATGAGTAGTTCCATATCAAAAACATTTTCTTTTTAAATATTGGAAAAGGTTTCATTAGTACAGTCTCTCTGTGGTATTTATTACCAGAAGAACAAGAAGCGCAATCTCCTTCTGGTTCACAGCTCATCGTTTGTTGGACAAACTTTTGTATTTCTTCCTTAGCATGTTCTCCATCAAAAAATGATTTTTTTCCCTCCAGGAAAGAATATTTGAAGATAGCTGGGTACAGCAGTTTGAATCTCAAGGCTTCTTCTCAACATTCCCTTATTAGTGGAATAAACTTACTCCTCTTCTGCCTGGTGTACAGGGAATAATGATTTTCCACAAATACTCTACTGTCTCCCACTTTTAGTACTTTGTTCTTCTGCCACAGTTTTGTCAGAATCAACTCCTTCTGCTGGTAGCATTGCATCTTTATTATTAAAGGCCTAGGTTTCTTTCTCATGGCCAGGTTTGGAGCATACACACAATGTGCCCTTTCAATTAGCAACTCCTGCTGTGCAAAACCAGTCCATTTACTTATTTGTGCTTTCATAAAGTTATTGCAGTTTGTTCTTTCTAACTTCTTAGCTTTTCCTACATGCTCTGTTCTTAATTCTATTTTCTTTTGAAACATCTCTTCTTGAGCAGTCCCATATTCAGCCAGCCTTTATTTCATTCTGACCTCTGATTTTTGAAGTTTTATCACCTCATCTGAATATCTGTTTAAAATTTCTTACATTTTATTCCATGCCTTTTATTATTTGAGTTGATATACTCTATTAGTTGATATAGTCTATTAGTGTTTCATTTATTTTAATTAGGTCTGAGTATATGTGACTTATTTTTCCTGTAGGTTACTGGAAGTCATATCTTGCACTAAAGTTGGAGCTTTGCCGAACAGCTGCAGAATTCTTCCCAGTCAATGTTTTTTTCCTCACCTTTTGTGATGGATTTTCTTTCAGGTTCTCTGAATTTCTTTTTTGCTGGCATGCAGGCAGTGCACTTAACAGCCAATTGCTGAAATTTATCCAACAAATACGAGTTTACTGGCTTCTAAGTTTCTGTTTTCACATTGGGAGAGCTGGAATTAAGCTGTTACTCAATGTGAAACCATGTTGGAAGTCCCAAAGACATGGGTAGTTATATCAGAAAAGCAAGTGAAATTGCACAGGAAGTATAATATGTTAATAACCATATACTGATATGTTAATCAGCAATGCTATGGTATGTAGTGAACCCTTCCATGAATGTAAATGAGGGTGAACAATATGGTGGTATGATTAAGAAACATATAAAGATTATGTGATCAGATACATCCCCAACAATTATGTACAGAGTGATTCCTAAGTGAACAGGAAGAAACACCATGTTATGATACTAGGTGTGGCAGCAGTCATTGCTAAGCATAACTTGTTAGAAGTCGCTGTTGCTGGTAGTGTCCACAGCAATGCATACCATTATATTGTGCATTTCAAAATTATCTGACTGTCCCTACAATGCAATCTAGAACACAGGTGACAGCTATCATATGGGCTGAGACACAATATTGCAGTTGGTACATGTGTGCCATCCTCGACTGGAAACCCATGGAATATCCATCCCATTGGACACTAAAGTGTACTTGCAACAGGGAAGTTCAAATGCACTTCTGAGAACAAGGAAGGTATAGCACAAGCTTTTTCCTCATGAATATTGCCACAGTTCCTTGATGTGATGCATGGTTCCTGAAGACCACAAAGGAGAGAAACAACAACAATATGAGGGTGTCCTACAAAATAACCCATATCCCAGACATGCTAAGGGTCACTGATCATGCTCATATCAATACAAGGACCGCACCTAGTCTAACTGTATAAAAATACACCAGTTGTAAAGCTTTCTTCTTCAACTGCCAGGCTGTGTGCAGCACACAGACTGTCATACTCAATGCATCTGTCCACCATGCAGTCATTTCCCTGGCTTCACACATCTGACCACCACCAGTGATTCATGTTGGGTTTTCCCTTAGATGCATTTAACTGGAAGTGTTGGATATGCCCTGAATCCATGGCTCATAACACTGATTTGCAACCCACAGAGCATGGCTGAGATGCAATGCAATACCACACTGCCACAGACACAAGGCATCATCTAGCATGGGTTCAGACAGTAGAAGACCTGCTTCCATTGCTTAGATTCCGCTGGTAGTACAATGTGATATGCGTTTTAGGCTTCCAGCAAGACATTTACTAGATGTGCAGTTCTGCATAACATAATTATATGGATACAACTAGAGCTGGAGATTGCCAGTAAATGACTAGCTAGACTGCTGACAGTGGCAGATGGTCATCTGAGGAGCCATCGAAGGATCTGGCTGCAAGAGATGACCATGCGAGGCAGAGGTGAGTGCAATGATCTGAAGTAGAGGCAAAATATTTGGTCAGCAACTATTAGTCAGATTAGGCAAACAACAAAAAAATGATACATGCAGTAAAGCACCCAGACTAAGATTTAAATGCTTTGACTATGAATTTCAGTGCAATGACTGAATACACTATGTATCAGAATCATCTACTCATATAGCACAGCTTTGAGGGCAGGGTACATTCATCATTATATGAATAGATTTGGAGGGGCACAGTTACGAGAATCAGCAACAAACACAGTTTTGGTTTGGGGTCAACTAAGGACATGGAAGAGAGTGTGTGATGTGTCCAGGTTAATGCAGGGAGCTGGATACAGTGTGTAGTTATGGGTGGTGCTTTCTGAGATTGATAGGTGTTGAGCAGACTGAATATATTTTCCGAATATGTGTCAGAAGAAATAGCTCCTACAAATGTGGTTGTTCTGTGTCAATATGTGTTAGAGGAGTTTATGAAACCTCAGATGGTAAGGATGCAGACAATCAATATCCTCAGACTTGGATGTATTCTGTCTCTGAGTAATGACACTGGTGCCAACATCCACCAGCAAGGATCATGGCAAGTATCAAGACAAAAACAGCCTGCCTGTGGCATGTGCCTGATCTCCACTACAAATCTGAACGAGTGCCCATGAACTGTTTCACAAGTCACACCACATGCCGAGTGTGTGTGTGTGTGTGTGTGTGTGTGTGTGTGTGTGTGTGTGCGCGCGCGCGTGTGTGTGTGTGTGTGTGTGTGTGTGTGTGTGTGTGTGTGTGTGTGTGTGTGTGTGTGTGTGTGTGTGTGTGTGTGTGTGTGTGTGTGTGTGAGTGCGTGTGTGTGTGTGTGCGCGTGTGTGTGTGTGTGTGCGTGTGTGTGTGTGTGTGTGTGTGTGTGCGCGTGTGTGTGTGTGTGTGTGTGTGTGTGTGTGTGTGTGTGTGTGTGTGTGTGTGCATGTGTGTGTGTGTGTGTGTGTGTGTGTGTGTGTGTGTGTGTGTGTGTGTGTGTGTGTGTGTGTATGTGTCATGTAGGAGGTAGAAGTACTTGAAAATGACCTATTCTCCCTGTTGTGTGTACCCACATTGAGACAAATAACTGGTGGTCACAGAAATGGTGCTGGCTTTGGTGCATAGAGTCAGACAGGTCCATGGAGGTGGTGGAGGCATGAAAGTACTCACCCAACAAACCAATGAAGATGGCCGTGTTTTGAAAACACATCATGCAGACTGCAAAGTGCACCTAACATCTCTAACATGATTATTCTGACATCTGTTTGTGAAAGGATGACTGACCTGCACAGTCATTGTATAATGCCTCTTATGACACCTCTTTCAGAAAATGGCCATTAAGCAAGGCAATGATGGCTGTTAGCCCACTGTTCCTAACCCTTGACCCCATACTCTCTAGATGTGTTATTGCCCACTGCAGTTGCTTGGGAAAGGAGCAAGGTTGCTCCTGAGTAGGTGCAGTGGGCATAAACTGTCCTTCTATTGGTTCTTATGAGGGGACAGTCAGGTTCCACAAGCCACACAGCCATGTTTCTCGATGGGAGTGGTAGTGTACCCTGCACAGTCAATGCTGATAATAGGGGTACTGTGCCCTCTGACTGTGCAATTAAAAGACCTCCATTGTCATCAATGTCTACTGCAATATCAACATAAGGCATACCCAACTTCATGGTGGTGGATCCCATAAACATAGGACCTATGATATTTCTAATCTGTCACAATCCCACCATCCTGTGAGGCACCAATGCTGCTAATTACAGATATGCAAAGAATTTTAAAAAGTCCTTGCATGGTGTTTCTTCATGCCAGTAACTCAGATATATTTGTAGAGTAGACATCATGGTTTTGGGCATTCCAGGGCTTATGACACAGTCATAACCCTAGCTATTGCTCTCATAAGGTAATACTAACTCAACAAAGATGCAGCATGGTGCATCCAGCTCAGCTCCCATATTCCAAGCTTTAACTATGTATCAAAGTACTTTCCATCAACCCAGAATGTGAGAATAGGAACTCCACCATGGTAGTCAGAGTGGTATGAGAAGGTGGACCCCTAACCATGATAATCCTCTCCTGTGTAATGGTGGGGGCCTTTAGTGGGCATGTAGGATAATGTTGGTGATAATGTTCTAGACCTGATTAATTGACTTGTGACAACTGACTGCAACCCCATCCACCATAACTTCATGCCATACATGGTCAAAAAAGCTCCAGCCACTCTTATGTGCTTCTAGTTTCCAATATCTGTGCTCAAAGCCAGCCTAGAATTTCACAAGGTGCTTTCTCTCCTTTGGTGCCATAGCAGGACATATCTATATGTGGGCATGCAGCTACTGTCTGTGAGTGTACATATCATATTCAAAGTAATTATTGTATTGTGCACACACTTATATGGCAGCTGTACTATCATTAAGTGCACCCACTACCACACTTCAATATCACAGGACATATCCCACTAACATTCCAGTACCAAAGCATGCAGATAGACTGTGTTGTTACATGCATCATAACAGCAGGCTCTCCATACCTGTGCCTAACCAAGTATAGCTGATACATGCTCCACATATTTATACTAGTCCAATATCTGTTAATCTATGTTCTTTTTCCTTATGTACATATGTGAAACAAATGCACAGACAATATGGATCAGAACACAGTTCTTTCTGTCCTGTATAACAGTGGTCATAGTGCACCTCACATAGCCCCATAGCAAATACCTTCATGGGCTATGGCTGCCTGCCTCAGGACCATGTTGTCAGACATCAGTCATTGCACTCCTCCTTATTCTCCCCACTCACTTGTCTACAGGTGGCTGTAGAGACCTTACCAAATGAATTACCTCACATTTATTCAGTCAATTCACTGACCTGCATATTATCCTAATTTCTTCACCCTGTCACATTTGATCCCCTGCTATAATTCTTAGAGCACTGTGGTTATATACTGCAGAGCTCCATGACAATGCCCTCATGCCCTTTTGTAGCAACCTCCATCCAACAACAGCAACACAAGTGTGCTATTGATGACCACTGATTCTCTCCATTTCTTACTGTGGCATGTATACTTGCCAGTGCAAATGTGGAATGGCCTTTCTTCTCTACACTGAAATCAATATTCACTACCAGCTCCACTTTCTATTCTGGCAAAGTTCCATAGTGCACTGAGCACTGCAATGCCAACAACTGTTTTATTGTGCAATTTGAAGTCTCACAGTATAGCCATTATGATAATGAGGCAATTTATGATAAATGTTTGAAAATCTCATATTTGACACATTGTGCAGCAACCCTGAACTGCACAATCAGGTTTGTGTCTGATCTTGCACACTCATAAATGCCTGTGAAGTGCTGTGGGTATGCATGCACAGGTCCACAACAAGAATCTTAGAGGGTTTATTAATCATCCTCATGGATCCTAGGGGGTGGTATGCTACAACCATGGACAAGTATGTGGGCTTTAAGGATTGTATACCTTTAGCTTAGCATGTTTCCTCTAGCACTGCCCTGGGATGATGTGCAATATCACACAACTGTACGACTGCAATGATTTCTGTTGTGCTGTTCTACTCCTTGTGAATGCATGTCACGTGATACTCACAATGGACCCTGACATGCATCTGCTGCAGTTTTCCTCTAGACATCAACCTGTGAAGTGATCATGGGTGCAGAAGGTGCTGAGTGTGGAGGGGCTCCCACATTGCTGGAAGGAAACTGCAATATTTCTGTACCTCCGGCATAATGTCACTGCAATCAATTCTTGGGGGTCTTCTGTGAGAGTCCCCAATACAAAGTGGGTGCCTGTCAGTACCTTGCCAGAGTGTTGAGTGATACCACAGGCATCACCCACTCTGTTATCTGTGCTGGCATTGGTACTGTGGTCTGACGAGGTACAACTGTGATCAGTGGGAAGAGGAGGTTAGGAGCTGTGAAGCAGAGCTCTATTGCATTACTGACAAATGGCTGCTTTTAATTAGGTAAGATATGTGTTCATTTATATGTCGGACATGTGGATCATTATCATTTTTCATCTTCTATTCTGTTTTCAGTACCTGGTGGGATAAAAGAGAATAAACAGATTTGACAGAGGCATCAAGCAAGCCTGTACAGGAGTAGGTTTACCTATATAACATTAAATTTATAGCTGCATATTTGTAGGACACCTGCTTTATTGTCTATTTTCCCATTGCTGATATTAAGTTTAACAACCACATACAGGTTTGATATGCCTTTTGTAACAAATACCTTGTTAATGCAGGTTGATCTGTGCTATAGTCCATTTATCTCCAGGGATTTATAATGGTTGCATAGTGATGGTGGGTGGGCTGAAAGTGGGTGCTCCACTAGCTTCCCTTCTGTCACCTACCTCTATCCTGTTATTTTGCCTTCCTACAATAACATGTTTGTGGCCTTACATTTGCCACTATTACACAACACTCTGATCAGTGTAGTTATGCTTACTCTTCTAGTGTCCATTCAGTTTTCACTGTCAGTGCAGATTAGAGCTATCATGTTGTGGGCATGCATTTAGCAGGCTGTCATTTAAAGTTTAATGGTGGATGTTCTATGCCATGGTACATTACTACTGCCAGGTCTCAACAGACCATGTGGATTATGTTTTAGCATCTCTAGCTGTGTCTTCATAGCAGGGTCACCATGGTGTCATGCAAGGCTGTTAAGATGTGTCGACCACCTGATGGTAGCTTCTTCAGGCAGAATAACACAAGTTCATGAGGTTGTTTAGGCAATCTTCCATTACCCTTGTAGTCATTCCTTTCAACTAACATACTTTTCACATGCATATAGACAAGAGAAATGGTTACTTTATTTATTATTTGTTGGCTAGGTTAGTCCCACTATGCCATTAGTCTCTTTTCAGGGGAGACCTGAGGTGGTATTTGTACTACTAGAGGAAATTTTACCAGGGTATTGGGGAATTTCCCCTACCCGAAACCATGGAAGTAATGAGACAGCATGCAGGTCTCATTCCTAGTGCAGTGGCAGCTAGGAGGGTACTATGTAATGTAGAAAGAATGGAGAAAAACACAGAGGTGAATGCCAGTTCTATAGAGAGCTTCAACAAAGTTATGGAGGATTTGGAGGTCATTTGTTAGAAAAATCTGTTTGCTGAAGCCAAAAAAGAGGAGCCGTTGAGCGAGTCTTGTGTTATTACATCTCTCCGGTCAGGAGGCTTGTGAGATGAAACATTGATGAAGCGCCAACCAGAAAACAAAGGAGATGTTTCATGGAGAGATGTTATGGATAAAATATGAAAAGGAAAAGAAGAAGAATCAATTCTGAAAGATGGCAGTGGAGCAGAAAGTATTTCTTATGCAGAAAAGGTGAAAGAAGGCACTATGGGAAATAAAGTAAAGAAATAGAAAGCAGGTGAGAATGTAAGGCAGAAGTGTGTGATGAGAATTTAAACTAAAGAAGAACAAGAACTGGGTATATATGAAGTTTGGGACAACGTAATGATTTCTTTGGGTGTATAAGTCCGGGAGTTAAGAGCTTTTATTCTTGTAAACAAAGAGCCATTTTGTGACATTATAATTCAGATTGTTTATACAATGGAAAATTTTCTTGCAGAATATGAAAAAAGAAGGACTGTAATCCCTGGAAATTATATGTAATGAAAAAATTTACAGACAGTGAAACCTAGTATCAAGGAAATGTAGTTTTCCATCCTTATGGATAGTAAATACTCTTCTTAAGGAAGAACAAACCAAGAAAAATGGAAAATTAGTTATACAGGAATTATATCATCATACATCTTGCTAAAATAGACTGTTGTCATAGTTGTCATGAATACTAATGAAAATCCATGTTAAAGATCACTTTGCATTCTTACTAAAAACATGGAAACAGGATTCTAGCTGGTATTGCTTGTTTAACCCACAGTCGATTAAGTAAAAACAAAGGATAAATGCTTTCGCCCTTGTCAGAGCTTTGTCAGATCTAAGTTATAAGTAATATATACATTTTCTATTTTCCATACAAAAAGAAATGTAAATTACAATAAAGGCAATAATCTGTGAGCACATAAACAGTCCACATTTAGTGACAGTGACTGGAACAGTGGCACATACATAGTTTGCATTTTATTATGATTGGTGTTGTTTGCTCCTTATCTAAGTAAATATACAGTTACTGTGTATCTGGCTGTTAATCACTGGATTATATATAATGTCAAATGATAATGTAAACATCTATTTCTGCAGTTCTATTATATTACCATAGTAAATAATAAAACAGATGGTAATGGGATTCACTCCTGTGTATAATACTATGATGCTAGAGGGGAGGAGCATGGTGGTTATCTGAACATAAAAAATGATGCTGCTAAAGGCAGAAGTATAATTAAGACTTAGCAACTGTGTATGATCTAGAAAGTATTTGAGAAAACAAAAATAAGTTCAATTGTCCTTGGGGTTTGTAAGATGACAAGCTAAAAGAAAAAAACAACTTCAAAGATGAGTGTGTACGAAAATTCCTAGACTCAGACCACATAAGGGTAGGGAAAATGGAAAGGTTCAGAGATGGGCTGCACAAAAAGACAGTCAACACAAACAAAACCTGCATGTGTAAATACACATACACATACACACAAACACAAATATATATATATATACTTACATATATATGTAAATATATATTTATAATTATATATATATATAAATATATATACATACTTGTAATAGGTGAATCTATCGTCAGGCACATTGACGTCCCGCTCACCAGGCTGAACAAGGAGAAGGTCACGGTGAGCAGCCTGTCTGGCGCTAGGATCCGCCACATAACACAAGCACTCAGGTCACTCCAAGGCAAGTACAAATATGACTCAGTCATTGTCCATGCTGGTGTGAATGACCTGAGACGTACCTCCCTGGACTACATGAAAAGAGACATAGAGGAGCTCTCTGAGCATGTAGCCCAGGCTGGTATGACCCTGACCTTGAGTAGCATCTTACCCTCACCAAGAATGATGCCACAATATGAAGACAAGATGATCAATTTCAACAACTGGCTTAAGTATTGGTGTCATTCAAAGGGGATCCAATGCCTGTCAGCCTGGGATGATATGCACGACAAGCCACGATGCTTTGCTAGGGATGGCTTGCACCTGTCACCCCTGGGCTTTCGGATATTGGCAAAGGCTCTTGCTACCCCCATAGTGCCTTTTTTAGGCAAGGCTCAAAAGACAAACCCACCTCCATAGGTATCACAAGGGATAAGAAACTAAGAGTAATGCTACTCAACGCCAGAAGTCTAAACCTCAAGATGCACACACTCGAAACTCTCCTTAGCATGGAGAACATCGATATCTTTGCAGTAACAGAAACCTGGTTCAGGACTCCCGAGGGCACCCCAGCACTACCAGGTTATACCTCATACCATGCTTTTCGGCCTCAAAACTTGGACCGAACCACAAAAGGAGGGGGAGTATCGATATTCATCAAAGATACCCACACCTCCAGGTTGGTGGCAAAGCACGAAGCATCAGAGACTATCCATGTGCAACTAACAGTGGGTAAAACTGCTTTCCAGTTTATAGCCTGCTACAGACCACCCTCCCAAACCCAGGAACCCCACTCGGCCTTCCTGAGAACACTGGAAAATATGAAGGTCTCTCTGAACACCATTATATTGGGCGACTTCAACTACCCAAACATAGATTGGGAGCATTACTCTAGCTCCAACACCCTTGCCCAAAGGTTCCTAGAATTCATAAACTCAAATGCTATGGAACAACTTGTTACCACTCCCACAAGAGGGGAAAACATACTGGACCAGATCATCACCAACATGGGGACTCTATGCTCCAGACCAGAAGTGTATCCCTCACTGGTAAGATCAGACCATAAACTGATCTCACTGGATATTCACATCCCGACCCCACCCCCTGCCCAGAAAACCACAGTGAAAAACTTCTCTAAAGCAAATTCCACACTCCTCAAAACCGAGGTGGAATCCTTCAAAGCCGGGCCTGTGGAAAATACGGCCCAGACTGCAGAATCCTTTATAAATGCATTCTATGAACACCTTCAGGAATGCATGGATCATGCAATCCCAAATAAAACCAAGACCCAATCCTCCAAAGGCAGACAACCTGTCTGGTGGACCCCAGCCATAAACAAACTATACAATAGAAGGAGGAAGCTACTACATGATAGAGCAAAATCCCAAAAAGGGAAGGCATCTCTGATCAGTATTAGCAAAAAACTAAGGGCACTCATAAAATCATCAAAGGCCAGCTTCGAGAGAAAAATTGCACAGGACACTAAGGATAATCACACGGCTTTCTTTAGTTATGTTAGGAACCTGGGTGGGAATTCCCAGATATGCTCTGAATTAGTCCAAAATGACAAAAAATACACTGATCCCACAGACATTGCCAACATCCTAGCTGACAGGTTCAGCGCAAACTTCTCCCCTCCCACCAAAGGGCAAATATCTATCCCAGCAGAGTGCTGCCCCTGACATCTCAGATGCTCAGGTGGGAGCCGCCCTCTCCAAAGCAAAAACACAGCATCAATGGGACCAGGCGGTGTCCCAGGCTGCGTCCTACATGAACTCCAAGAAGAGCTAAACCCAAACATAAAACTACTGTTCAATCTCAGCCTTACTACAGGATATGTACCCAAAGAGTGGCATACAGCAACAGTGGTCCCTCTCCACAAAGGTGGTGCCTCAACGGACCCTGGAAACTATCGCCCCATAAGCCTGACTAGCTTGGTCTGCAAAGCTATGGAAAGGATCATCATGGACCTCATAAATAAAGATATTGGGGACCTACAGACACTGGATCCTACCCAGTTCGGCTTTGTTAAGGGCAGATTCTGCCTCTTAAACCTGGTTGACTTCTTTGAAACAGTCACCAAGGCCATTGATGAAGGGAAGGTGGTCCACACAGCCTATCTGGACCTCGCAAAAGCCTTCGATACAATACCCCACTCGGGCATTATAGATAAGCTCACCAGCTTAAATATAAACCCCTATGTCACTAGATGGGTTGCAAACTGGCTCAAGGACAGAACCCACATGGTTAGAATTGCTGGAGCCATGTCAGACTCCAAACCAGTTACAAGTGGTGTCCCACAAGGCTCAGTCCTGGGACCTCTCTTGTTTGATATATATTTCTCGGAGGTACAGGCCAACACGGAAGGACTGTGGCTGACCAAGTTCGCAGATGACTGCAAACTGGGCGCCATAATCGACTCTCCAGCCGACACAAGCATCCTCCAAAAGGGCCTCATAGAAACAGACAACTGGTGCCAGAGCCATGGCCTCAAGCTAAACGCCAAAAAGGGTATAGTCATCCCCTTTGGCAAAAACAAAGTGCCCACAAATTACCACATAGGTGGTAATCCATTAAGTACAGAAGAAGTAATTAGGGACCTGGGGACCCAAGTTGATAGCAATCTCTCATTTGACAACCACGTGGCCAAAGTGGTTAGGAAAACATTTTATATAGCCCACCTAATCATGAAGGGATTCACATCTAGATTAGGGGAGGTCATCGTGCCTCTTTACTCATCCCTCATCAGGCCCATAATCGAGTACAATGCCCCTTTTGGGATGTACCTTACCAAACACCTGCAGCAACTGGAAAGACCCCAAAAGTACCTCACCAAGAGGATCAAAGGGCTCAAACAGATGCCATATGCTGCCCGGTTAAAGAAACTCCAGCTCTACTCAGTGGCATACCGCCTGCTCAGAGGTGACCTGTGCCTGACGTATAAGGCCATGTCCAACCCAGAATTAAGGGACATGCTGCACCTCAAAAAATCCAAATCCCATCGAGCTACACGCTCCAGAGACTTGAACCTCAGCACTGAAATAAATAGGACATGCTGGAGGGACAGATTCATAACCCAGAGGCTCCCTTCACTATGGAATAAAATCCCAGTCCAGGTTAGGTAGAGTCCCTCATTGACTCTCTTCAAGAGGAATCTTGATGAGTGGATGGGAGATCGTAGGTTTACCCCGGGTATCACTTCTGTGTCACTGTTAGACAGAGGCACAGTATACTAACCTCGAAAAAGGACATAGCAAAATTAATTTAAAATGGGTGGCGAAAGCCAAACATACTCTGGCTAGGCTTATAAGTGCCCTAGGGCAGATAGCCTAGTATGAACCTATGAACCTATATATATATATATATATATATATATATATATATATATATATATATATATATGGGTCTACTATACATTATCGAAATTTCAAAAAGCCGAAACCCATCCATATGGCCGAGATCATATGTTCGACTTTTGAAATTTTGAACATGTACAAAAAAAAAAAAACCTACCTACACGTTGCTATGGCAGGGAGGCAAGCCGCACTGCACCCCTTACTGGGGGCTCTGCCCCACAACCCCTGCTATTTATATATACCAACTAAGATATTGCACTACAGTGCAGAAAATGGATTCAGAACGTTCAAACATCCAAAAGTCGATCATATGGTCATTTTAAATCTCTTTCACCTATTTCTGTTAATGAAGTGAATGGCTTCCTCAGATGTCAATATGCTAGCTTATACTAATGTGGTAGTTCATACTACTGATTAGACACATATGAACAGTTCAAAAAAAGTGTGTTGTCTTTACAAAAATTATTATGGCCCACTTTCTTTAACTCCAGTATACTATTAATGGAGCATGGCCGATTGAGTCCTGGTTTCCAATTAGCTTTAAGTCAAATCTGCCATTCAAGTTCTTTTTTCTCTAGCTTTGCATTCAGATTACCTTTTAATGGGCGTACATTTATTCTCTCTATTACTTGAAAAGCAAACTTTTCATAGTACCTGCAGACCACATTATGTTTAGACAGTGGGTTGCTGAAATCCTTAAGCCTGTGTGAAAGGTGTTTCCTCATTCTTATTTTTAGAGGGTTAAATAATAAAAGAATTTAACAGGTAAATGAAAAAGAAGATTCATGTATAATTTTGAATGGATGTAGAAAGTGAGACTTTAAAAGGACATTTGAAATTATATTAAATTTTGAAAGAAATAATGGTGTTGTAAAATATTGGGGGCAACCAAAAACATGTTCATTTTGTGGAAAAGAAGGACATGTGATAAATTATTGTAATAAAGTAAAAATGTTACATATGTGGGGAACTAGGTCATGATGCAAAAATGTGAACTGAAATGTTATAAAACCAAAATTGGGCATTTATTGATGGACTGTAAGACTGAACGTAATGAAAGTGAAGGAAAAAAGGAGAAAAAAAGCAGATAAAAGAAATGTTAGAAGTGGTGGAAATAGAATAAAGGTTAGATATAGAAGACAGAGAAAGAGATATGAAGAAGGAATGGAGGAAAGTTTGAAATAAATGATACGGAAGATATAACCTTGAAAGTAAAAGAAAAAAGTTTAACTTAATTGGTAAAAGGAAAACAGCAAAGTAAAATTTAAATGAATAGGCATAAAAGAATAAAGAAAAGACAAGAATGAGAAATAAAATACAATTATAATTTCTCTAAAGTTAAGGGAAAGGGAAAGTAATAATTTTAGGATATTTTCTGTGAATGTGAATAATATATAGTAATATATAGTAAGACAATAGGGCTTTGGAATGGTATAAAATGTGATGTAAATGTGATTGTACTAGAAGATACAAGATTCTTATCAAATGAAGAAAGACTATAAACAGAAAGATTATGGGGAAGACAATTTGAACTTGGGGAAAAAGTTAGATGTTCTGGAATATGAATTTTTTGTAGAACTAGAGGAAAATATTAGATATAACTTTTGTAAGAATGGGAAGATTAACTATTGTGGACATAAAAAAGAAGAACAAGTATATAGAATTATAGCATTAAATGCTTATATTACTTGCAAAGAAAGAGAGTGTTTATTTCATCAAATTTTAGATTATGTAACAGAACATTTTAATTGTGACTTAAAAGGTAAATGTAAAAAGAAAGGAAATGATGTAAGAAAACTATTACAAGTTATGAGCTGTGGTAAGTTAGTACTCTGGGACAGAAATTTATGGGGTTATAGAAGGGGTACCTATAGAACTAAACTAGATTATTTTATAATATCAGAAGGACTAATCATAACAGAAGGAGAATGAAGTGATTTTTTTGATTGTTTAGCAATATGGATAGAGATAAAGGAAATAAAGAATATATAAAAATAGGCAAATTAATAAAAAGGTTAAATGAGAAAATTTTGGAAATAGAAGGAAAACGATTACTAATGCAGTTATGGACAGATCATATTATGATGAGAGCATTTTATAAAGAGTGATATGAATATTGGATGCATTTTTAGATTAAATATAAAGAATGTTAGTTACAGTGGTTATATGATGTAAGAAAAGTGAATAAAGAAAAGTATAAAAGAGTGTATTTTTATGCATTAGATTATTTAGAAAAAATGGTAGCGAGTATTCTGATAAAGTGAAAGAATTTTACAAAAATAGAAGAGAAAATTAAACAGCTATTATTCAAACAAAGACATTTTTATGAGGAAAAAGAGAAAAAATTCTGCGCATTCAAGTCGGTTAGTAAATGAAGATAGTATAATGAGGGAAAATAAAAATACACAAATAGAAAGAGAAACAACTCAGAAACAAATTATGAATATTATTGTATAATATGTAGTAGAGATGTTTAAAGAAGAAAAGAAAAATAATAAGAGAAGTAAAAAAGATTTCAGAAGTAGAAAATAAAGAATTTGAATAGGGGATTTCTTTATATGAATTAGATAAAGTATTAGACAAGAAAGTATAGATTTGGCTGCAGGGCCAGATGGAATAGGATATGAAATGCATAAAAACTTAATGGATTGGCAAAAATAATATTTTTGAAGATTTTGAATGAGTGGCTACATAAAGGTTTTATATTTAAAGAATTATGTGGCAGAATACTTAAATTTATCTGGTAAAAAAGAAAAAATATAATGAAAAAATGGAGACTGATAGTACTGAACAATAATGATTATACGATTTTTATGAAAATATTACAGAAAAGATTTGAAACAGATGAAAAGTGTTATGGAAAACAGTATATATACCATACAAGGAAAGAGATGTCAAGAATCATTATTAATAGTAAGAGAGATTGTGGATGATATTATTAATAGAGGGAAAATATCTAAACTTATGAAAGGGAATCTTAATAAGGCATTTGACACAATATAACATGGAATCTTATGGGCAATAATGAAAGAATACAATATAAGTGAGAAAATTAGGAAATTGTTTATTTTTACTTATAGAAAAACAAAATTAAAAAAACAATTGGCAAATGGTTGGTTAAGAAGGAGATGCAAATGAGGAGGTGTGTGAGACAGGGATGTCAAATAAGTTGTGTACACTTTGCCTTAACTATGGATGTAATTGTATGTGAAATATACAATTAAATGAAAAAAATACATGAAGGCTTAAGAAGCTTAGTCTTGTTAACTTAAGCTGATGATATAGTAATTTCAAAAAACAAGATGTTGATAAAAAAGTAATATATTATTTAAATGAATGTTTAGAAGCAATAGGGATGACTTTGAACAAAGAGAAAAGTAAAGGGTTAGGAGATATATTTAAAATAGAAGGAATGCAATGAATTAAATTTCTGTCTAAGGCTTAAAATTTGGTAATAAGATAGTAAGTAGAATGCAATGGGAAAAGATAATAGAAGAGTTAAAAGGAATGTACTTGTTTTAGAAACATATAGGTTATCATTTAGGAAAAACATTTATTTGATAAATTTGGTTTTAATGGGGAATTAGCATATTTAGCAATTGTATTTATGCTACCAGTGTTATTGGAAAAAGAATTTCTACATACAATTTTATCAGTTATATGGGGTTCAAGACTAAATCTGGAAAATAAATGAATATTTTATGTAAATAAAGAAGTGGGTTTAGGTTAACTACCCAGTGGTGCATGTTGCTTCTCTAATGTTATTCAATGTGTTAAAGTGGATAAATGAAAAAAAGAAAGTTTGGTTATAAGCATATTTAAATATAAGTATGATATGATAAGAAGATGTAAAAGAGAAAAAAATGTAAAAATGAAGATTAGAAATGTTGCTAAGAAAAAAAAAATAATGTGGAAAATAAAAACTGACAAAATATAAAAGGAGAGAAACTTACTACAAGAATACAATGATGCAATATTATTTTGTTAAACCTTGTTAAAAATTAGCAGAAGAAAAAATACCACTATAAAAATAAGAAATAAATGGTGTAATAAAAGGGTCTATATTACGTTGTCGAACTCTTAAAAGTTCAAATGTCATATGGTCGACACCATATAATAGAACTTTTAAAAGTTTGAACATTTCAATGGAGATCTCTGTGCAATGCGGAATGGGAAGATTTCCATTTTCTGACTGCAGTGCGATCTTGGAGTTGGTATATTTAAAGAGCATGGGTGTGGAGGGTGCAGGGTGTCTTTTCCCCCTGCTTAAACTGTTCAGGTGTTTTTTTCTTTGGTTTATTTTTTTATTGCATTTTCAAACTTTTAAAAGCAAACTTTTAAAAGTCTGATTATGTAATATAGACACTAATAAAAAAGCAGAATACTAAGATTTTGTTGTGGAGACTTGAAATAAATAAATTAACAGTAAATGAAAATGCCATATAAAAAGAAAAAAATATGTTTTATTGTGGTAAAGAGGAAACTACCAAACATGTTTGTGAAATCTAAAAGAGTGATAAAAATTCTGGCATTGAAAAATTGGATAATATAATTATGGGCATGATTAAATGTGGGCATTATAAGAACAGAAGTAAAAAATATGTTAAAAGAATTGATAAAAATGTTTTATGTTATATGGGTCATATAGAATGAAGGGCTAAATTAAATTATGTTTAATGGAAAATGGGTTTTGACAGTAATATTGAATAAAATTATATGATGACTCTAAAAAAAGGAGTGGGGTCTGATAAGGATAAAAATTTGATATACAGTATGTATGCATGTATAAGTAAAAGAAGGATATGGAAAAAATGTATTTTAAATATGTAAATATCATGTAAATTTTATTAATTTTATACATATGCAAATAATTTGTAAATATTGTTTTCTTTGTATAAATAAAGGACTCCTACTATTTTCAATAGATGGTGTAGGATCCTTTACATTGACCTGAGCTACCTCCAACTCAGGAAGCTTTAACACACTCAGGATTGCAACAATCCCCTTATGCTGCACTGCAGTATCAGTAATCTATCTACCTGGTGTAAGAATAGAACCTACCACAGCTTTCTGAAAAAAAAGGCAAGTGTGATACCTCTTGAGCCAATAACACTGCTGCCATTTAATCATAATTATTTTATTAATTTGTTTTTTTTATTTCACTTATTTTGATTCTATTTGACATTGAATCCCAGTACTTGTGGTACAGGTACTTCTGGATTGTCTTTTTATTGTGTTGTTCCTTGCTTGCTATTTCATACTTGAAAGCATTTTATTCCTCTCTGAACTTTACTGCTGTCAGTAGCATATATATTACTGATAACTGTATTTGAAGTTTCTCTCTCTATTGCTATCCTGCTTTTATTTATGTATGTATGTATGTATGTATGTATGTATGTATGTATGTATGTATGTATGCATGTATGTATGTATGTATGTATGTATGCATGTATGTATGTATGTATGTATGTATGTATGTATGTATGCATGTATGTATGTATGTATGTATGTATGCATGTATGTATGTATGTATGTATGTATGTATGTATGCATGTATGTATGTATGTATGCATGTATGCATGTATGTATGTATGTATGTATGTATGTATGTATGTATGTATGCTGTTTTTATCCTTTTGCTTCTTTCCATTTACATTCATCTTTTATATAGTGTCTGCCACTGCAGTGCATGTGGTACAGCAGTGCATGTGGTACAGCAGTGCATGTGGTACAGCAGTGGCTGCCACACAATGAATTTGCCTTTCCATCCATTGCTGGGTCTGCAGCTGTCTTCATATCAGCCTTTGACCAGTGTGATATAGGTCATCCTGCAAATATGAACTGGTGGGTTACGCAGCAACCTCTGGAGGTCTGTGTGCAGTGAGAAGTGTAGTGTCCCCATAGAGGGACACTTGTGGAGAGCATAGTAAGGGAAATGAAAGTGCTGGTGATGGCCTTTGTGGACTGCTGGCTTGACGCCAGCACTGACAACATGGCATACATCTTTATGTAACTGGCAGAGTTACATAGTTGCCTGTCCCTGACCAGTTGAGCAAGAGTTGCTGGGCAATATGCTCGGTGGCAGTCAGCACCCTACCTTATCCCACTTACAATGACCCACCTCATTGTATGCACTTGAATTCCTAGTTTGTAGTCCAGTCATGCCAGTACAAACTTTCCTCCATCTGTCTGTGCACCTTCTGTGTGTTTCCCCCATATGTGTCAGGATCACACCTGTTGGTCTTTGTACTTTGTGTTTGTGTGCCTACCACGGCCAAAAGTCCTATGTCATCCTTACAATCCAAGTATTCCCCTCATTGCCTTCCTTTTCTATCCTTGTTGTAAATATAAAACAAAAAAAAAAATACATTTGTACAATAATAAAAAAAAATGCATCCATGTTTCCTCAATCCCATACCATTGTTTCTTTCCTGTTGTGCTTTTGTCTATCCTTGGTCATTCCCCTTTCTGACTGTCCTGTACAATAACTTCCTTTTCAGTTATAATCTAAGAATTGCAGAGCCTTTGCTGTGTAGTCCTTATCAGGGTTCTCAGCTGTAGTTGTGGAGGTACAATGATGTGTCCAGAAGGCAAAAAGGTGTGAGGCAGGACAACGGCACCATATAGCTATTTCAAACAGTCAATTTAATGAAAGAAACTGAAAAAACGTAAGTGCTTTCACAGTGTAACCCACTGCTTCTTCAGACATATCTACAGAACACTCAAAAGCTTCCATTTAAATACACCAGTTGTAACTAACACCCAATTAATTTAATTGGAAAATTCATTTCTTAAAGGTATATGAAAACGTATATATAAAAACACATTTCCTAAAGGTATATACATGTAACCATACAAAAAGCACTTTTTAGTAAAAATATAAAAATATACAAATAAATAATGTATGAAAATGTATAAAGATGTATAAAAAATGTACTATTGTAAAGCCTTGTATTACTTTTATGAAGAACAGATATAAATACGTTAAAAACTATGATAAATACTATTTCCTAAGTGGTTTAGCCTGCAGGACTGGTATCCATTTAGTGTCATTTACTTAAGTCCTGTTCCTAATGTCCCCTAACCTATTCATAATCTTAGTATTTTCTACCATATGAAATTTAAAAGTGTGTGAGACAGAGGTATTCTTGACATGCCTGGCTAATGCATTAGTCAAAACCTGTTTCTGTATGTCATATAAGTGTTCCCTGATTCTATACTTAAACTTTCTGTTTTACCTCCATAGTAAGCCATCCAGGTCTCATAGTAAGCTAGGTAAATCAAATGCTCAGTATCACATGTCCCTTCTGCATTAAACCAAAAGGTCTTCTTTAAATCTGGATGAAGGAACTGTTTCGACACGTCTATGTGTTGACAAAAATTACAGCTATTGCATGGTTTCACCCCCTTACTTGGTTCTCTCTTAGTGCTATTAGGGTAACATAACCTCCTTTTTATGTTAGTCATGTTTTTTAAACATAAAAGAAGGTTGAACACCCACCACTTTCCTAATTTCTGGGTCTGCTGCTAATACAGGCCAGCATCTTTTATATATGTTAGTAACTACTTGTACATTATTGGCATATTTAACTGACATTCTATGTCGTCCCCTGTATGTTACTGATATTAGGTGTTCTAAAAGTACATAGGCTTCACATCAATTTCAGAACCACTTTTGGCAGAAGGAAATACTTTTAATATATGTTTCCATGATAAGCTTGAGGCACTTCTTACATTAAAGCATTTATAACTTTATTATTTTGTACTCTGTTCTTACTCTCTAGTACTAAGCTCTATGAACAATTAATCATTTTGTTGAAACCCTATGTTTTGACCAAAATGGTCCCCAGTGCAGTGTGTTTTGAGGCATCCTACATACTTTTCTTTTTGACTAGCTTATATATTTCACAAAACAAGAGATAAAAGTAATTAATTTAAATGAAGCATGTGACATTTGAGGTTTCTGACTCATTAGTAACCAGACCTGTTGTTTGAGTTGTTTAATATTTACTGTTAATACAGTCTTCAGTTATTGAGCAGTCATATTTCTGAGAGGTACCCTGTACATTAATATGAAAGTCATTATTAATGTTGACTGTCTGTATAGTCAACAGCTATTTTGTTGACCCAGTTTAGCCAAAAAAACAACCAATCAACATTTGTGTGAGAACGTTACATTACCAGGGTTGAGAGTTGCACTTTCCCCTGTACTGTGCGATCATGGAGTTGGAATATATAACTAGCACAGTGAGGGGTGGGCTTGCGCTCCTGCAAAAACATTGTTCTTTAGTTGGATGATCATAGTTTTTTTTTTTCTCAATGCATGTGCAATTCACTGATGACCTTATTTTTTTCTATTATTTTGTGCTGGCATTAGAGAAGTCAATATTTGGGTGTTTCACCATTGTTAAGTTGTATCTTTCGGCTTTTCCTGGTTAGAGGTCGCCACAGCGGAACTCTGGTCTACCGACTTGCCAGGCCTGATGCACAACCTTCAACGAAGGTACACCCATTCACGCATGTCTCCACACAGCAGACGCTTTAGCTGAGAATCGAACGGGGCAATGTCTTACTGTGAGGCGACAACACGCAGCACCTCAGATAGAAATATGTACAATGAATGCACAAATACATTCTGAATTTGAAAATTTAGTCAGATTTGTCATAATATTAATAATTATCTTGAATAATGATTCATGGCAACTGCTGATAAATAATTAGAATGCTCCATTTCTTGCAAATGCATCAGAAAAGGCAGAATTTTGTCAGACTAAATTTATAATACCAAAAGCACTGAGCATCCTGAATTGCGCTATACCAAATCTAAAAATGCAAAAGTATACTTCACCTAAAAATACAAAATTTAGATTAGTTAATGCTAAAGCAAAAACAGAAAGTAAGTAGTGCAAAATTTAGCCTTATTCTTAATTTGCAAACACCTTTGCATTAACAAAATATAATGTTTTACAAAGTAGCTCAGATCATGGCTGAAATAGTCTTTTAACAAGCTTTCATTTCAGGTTAACAATGTTAATAAATAAATGCATAAAAATCAGAGATTTACCTGAATGAAGAATACTGACTTCAAAATAAACAAGAATGGTAACTTTCTACTTTTAAATAACTGTAGTCTAATTACAAACATTGTTTTAGAATCTGATTGTATATAAATCATGACATACAGAACTGGGATTAATGTACAAATTGTCTAGAACATAAAGGCATGCAGCGCAGTTTGTATACCAGGCAAGATTGTCTATATTCATACATAGCACTTTTGTTATTAGGCAGTGAAAGTTTTGGCTCCATATTTATATGTGATGAGTGAGACTCCTGCTAATGAGGCCTAGAGTTGTTTGGTAGTTTGCAAAGTCATCAATAATGGGGAAAACTGCACCACACCACTGGTTTTGCGTGCCTCTCAGAACATTATGGCAGTTGCGTAACATCTAGAAGCTGCTGTATATCATCTAGGCCTCAGCTGTCAAAGTCTTTGCTCAATAAACAGGGGCAAAGCTAAAAATAATGGGTATAAAACCCATGACTGTTACTCATACCTCTCAAGTGACCTCACTGTGAAGAATGTTCCTCATTTTGAGTCTTAAAAAGTCCATGTTCCTCACTGATCCATATTTGAAGGGCATGTTACGCATTCATTGTTAAGAATTTCTCTAATTAATGCAGTGGACAGCCTGGGAGATAATGCTCAGGAAAAATGAAAAGATTTTAAGTTTTATTTATATTCAGTGGCAGTAAGAGTTTTATGTGATAATGGAGAACACCGGACTTTTCATAACCACGTCACTCGGTATACTGGATTTGCACTTTTGCGTGTTCCATTGTTCTTCATTATCGCCACCATTATGTATTTTGTTAAATATGTAAGTAAACTAGAAAAAGTCTAAAATTTACCTATTGCTACTGGATTTTACACCTGAAATATATCTCCTATGACAGCTACCAAGAGTATGATTAATTAAAGTTCATTATCTTCTTTCTGTTGTTTTCACCTGGAATTAAAGATTTTGTTCTATAGCGCTGATATGCTGGTATTATTATATACATAATACATGAGGGAATTTCTGTTTACCTTGGATAAAAATAAGAAAGTGTTAAAATGGGGAATGAAGGGTTTATAATAAATGTTGGTCAGTATAAGAGGCCATATTCACTACATAGTAGGTATCACAAACTGGAGTGTACCATTGATTATAATTTTGTACTCGCAGGCTGATCTTGTTCTACCAACTTGCCTAACATTTATAGAAATACATGCCACTCCACTCCAATTCCTGCTTTCTACATGCTTAAGGAATATATACATCATTGCCAGTTGTTGCTCCATGCAATGCTAAAGATAAGAAGCAGGTTTCAACTTCTTTTTCATGGCTCTGAAACAGATGTGTAAATATCTGTGTTGTAGATATTAGTGTAACTGGTCATAATGTTCTTATTTTCTCTACAGTCCATAATTTTTATGAAAATACTCATTCATAAAGTTTTACTTGACAGAATAGAAGGATATGCCTGACAGAACCCTTGGTCTTTAAGTAAGGTAGGATGGTAGCTTCTGTTTGTGCCTCTAACATGTAAGATCCTAATATTCCTGGCTTGTGCTTCTACATTCTAATCTGGCTTCATTCATTCATTAAAAATAGTGATTTGTACATTTGAGCTAATAATGGGGTTCTTTTGATATTGCCTATAGCAGTTCAGGGTAAACTTAAGATAAGACTTAAAAAGTTCTGGGGAAATGTATCCCCTTTGATTGAGGATTATGAAGTAGCAAGTTGATCTGTCTCATTGGATACCTTGGATATAGTCATAGTAACCTTACCTTTGACAAAGAACATTTTTGCTGCATTGGAGATACTGGTTGCACCTATCCAAATGTTTACTCTTTCAATGGATGATTTCCCAGTTTACTTGCAAACTTAGATAAAAAGAGATAAACGCCTCTTTATGCAAGCTTAATGACCAGGTTACTCATTTTCATGCAATCTGCCTAACTCATAACTCTGTGTTAGTAGGAGTGGTGACCAAACACAGAGCTAAATTAATTGGATAAAATGGTTTATGTGCCTTATAAAGAGGAATTACTCAGTGACATATCAACATTGAAGTGTAATATAACCAAAACACTAACTCTGCTGGACTTCATTCAAAGGTTGTATGAGAAAATGTTGATTGGGAAAACTACTATCAGAGTAACAATAAACACATATAAATATAGGAATTACAATCAAAATGGTTGTGAGCAGAAATAACCTGACAGTTTCTATGCATCTGAAACCGTACTATTTTTAAATTATACCAAAATATTTCCCACTCTACTGACTGCATTCATCATTCCTTGGCGAACCCCATCAACTTGAAATTAAGCTATATACCGCGATTGATAATTTTCTGTCATACTCATGCAAAAGAAAATTATTTGGACAGAGGCATGGCCATTGCTTAACATACTGTATAAATGATGCAAGGCACATTTTCTCAATCAGGTTTCTACAAATGTCCTTCAGATGTATAAAGTATTGTGGATAGGTATTTAGTGTCAGAAAACTTCTGAACTTAAAACTGCCATGGTTTTTCCAACCTAGCTTAGGGCCAATTTCTCAAAGGGGCCTCAGGTCTACTCTAGAGGAGGATCAAAATTTTCTGAAAACTCAGCGCCTATTTCCAGCATGGAAAGTATGGACTGGACTAGACAGAGACACCAAAGTTCTAATCCAAGTGTCAACATCTCCCAGTCTTAAATGTTCCATACCTTATCTGAATGAGGACTGATATGTGTAGGCTAGTCTGGATGCTCTAGCCACAAGATATATTGATTCCACTCCATATATTTTATTTTTCTCAAATATGTAGTTATAAGCTGAGTGTATTATCCTAACACTCCTAACACTTCCCCTAAAAATCCCTCAGTTACTTCTCTATTAACATATCCCCCTTCCCATATAGACACCCATGGTACTCAGGACCCAAATGGTTTGGGGGTGTGAGGCTAGGATTATAAGGGCCCTAGTCATTGTTAGCCTAATAAATACCTATGAACCATGAACCTGTGAGTGTTTTTTTTTTTTTTTTGGCTTTACTTCATCTTTTCTGAACTAGCTGTAATACAGATAGCCATTTGAGTGTATTATTTTGTTCAATATAATTGTGAAAACTTTGGTGGTGCATATTTTTCATCTCTCTTTTTTTCCTCTTCTGTCTGCCAACTCTCAGCATCACTCTCAGCCAATTGTCCCATTTGTTTCTACCTTCACTGTAAGTAAGGGCTAACTGATAGGAGTTGCCATTTATGCTGCCATTAAAGGATTTACATATTTAGACAGGCCCTCCTTGGTTCATGCCCAGTAACATGCCATAGTGTTCAGGATGTAGTGAATATCACTGAAAACATGCCTCAGACTTCTGCAAGTGACGTAAACTGCCAGGACTGCCCTGACCACTGGAAGACAGTCTTCTCCTGTGGTTTTGGTTTCTATTCTTTACTGGGGAGTCTACCTCGGGGAGGTGTGCTATATATCATGCCACACACCCAGAGAGGTAAGCCAGCATACCAACATCATATCTCTTTTTTTACCATCTAATCAGCTTATATTTGATTCAATAATTTATGTTTGGTAAGCTTGGTCATAACAAAAATGTTGCCTCTGTACATAGAAAGTGCTCTCTGTCAGAATATTGTTATTTCAGGTTTACATCTCCATGGTTCACCTTCTAATTGTTGTTTTTACCCATTCTACCCACTCTTTTTTAGCACTTTGAGAAGGTATTTTACATTTAAGCCTTAAAGTGCCAGGACAGTTTATGCTCTTGTGGGTAGGAACAAGTCCTCATTTACCTTATTTAAAACCCTTGCTGTTGGCATTACATATTTTGATGGGAAGATGCATAAACAGGATCTTTTCAATTTGGCCTAATGTGGCCTAATGGGGTAATTGCTTATACAACTTTCTTTTGTCCATGAGACATTGGCCAATAGCTTAATAGGAAAAGATTAAGGTGTCAGTAAGTAGAGGTGGAAGCAATTTGGGTTTCTAATAATTACTTTTATTTCTGACAGGCACAATTAATTTGTTTTCACACCTCCCTGGAGGGACAGAAAACATATACTATTTATGAGAACAACTGGGATATAATAGCTTTGCATTGTTCTTTGTTTTGTTCTTTGAAGATACCCTCTTTACAGTTTTACTTTAATGAACCACTTTATTCAATCAAGATATGTCTTAAGTGTTAGTGTTTGGGTTATATACTACTGTGTTTATGTGTTACTGAGTATTTATTCTTTATAATGCACTGAAGCCATTATATCCAATTAAAACATCTCTCTATATCTTCCTTCCTTCTTCTCTTTATTCCTTTGGGACACAAGCCAAGGTGGTGTGTCAGAATCTCTCATATCATCTAAGATATATATATATATATATATGCTTTTCAAACAACCTGAATGATTCAGGAGGTGGGGGTGGAGAAATGATCTGTCTCTTGATCTTGGGAACCTGTGTACATGAAGTGCATATGTTTGTACATAGTGCTAGGTGTTTGCTGACCCCCTTACTAATCCAAGAATTTTTAATTTAAATACAAATGCATTTGTTGTACGTTGCTTTATCATGTTTTTGGGATGATGGGTTTAAAGTTTATTTATCTTTTTTTTTTTTGTGCACCCTCTGCATGCCCTGCAGCTGATTATCTGCAGATCTCAAGGATTGTATTTTATAGTTCCCTTTTCCTTAACATCCACTAGTCAAATTTAGGCTGGCAGCAACAAAGTCTGGGTTTCATTCCTTTATGACACAAAGCTGGGGAGTGTTTTGATATCTTGGTGACCTATCTTTTGCCTTCTGTCAGAACTTGGTAGGGGGTTAGATAAACAAGTGTGGGAGATTTCCATTTTCAGTGTATGATACCTCTGTGGATACTGTAATAAGGAATGCATCTGGATTCATATCTCTTCACTGTGCAGATTTTTGCCTCATATTTTTGGTCCATTTTTTATAAAATTGTGGTTTTCTGGCAAATTATTGGCAAGTTGTAGACCTTTCTGGTGCATTTTTATGGAGTTAATTAGAATATATGTTAATGGTCAATATCCCTCAGTAAAATACTTTAGCATGTGCACGTGGCTGAACCATACATCTCTTGATGTTGTAGACCTGCAAGAATCTAACATGTCTGGGACTGAGAATATCTAGCTTACTCATTAGGCTATGAAAATGTTTTTTCACTGCACCCTTTTGTTAGGAAATGGAGGGCTAGTTCTACTTCTTTGCAAGGGTCTTGAAGCATTTCATTTTGATATTTTTGCATATAGTGGATATGCATTATCAGTAATGTGTCTTTATATTTCCCACAGAACTCTTATACTGGCCACACACAACCTTTATCCTGGGAAGGGAGCTGACATGTGTAGGCAATATGGCATTTCCTCCAAGATAGAATGTGAGCCTAGTTTATTCTTAAGAGAGGTTTTCTGTTTTTTACCTTTGGACTTCAGTGTGTGGAAGGCAACTTGGCCTTCAGCATTTGCAACTCTTTTTAGATGTGGATTGCAGAGGTCATGGCTTAATAAATGTATACAGTAAGGTTGATGTAGTCTGAGAGTTTCCACATATTATTATTATCATCATCATCACAATGAGATTATATAGCTGGGAATCTCTTAACTCTTTTATGCCTAGCCTGAGAGGAATTTCACACCTCCTGACATCTGAAGAGTTCCTGCCTGGACAGCCTTCTCCTGAACTAAAAGTCTGAGAATTCATGTTTGCAATCTAGCAGAAAACAAATGTTAGTATCTCTAAAACTATAAGGGTTACAACCAATAAAAAGCACACACTCCTCTTCACAATGGTGATACTAATATTTTAGCCAGACTGAGCATTGATTTTATATTGAACAAGTAATCTGATGATATTTTTGTAGGTGTCACTCCATTTTTTGAGATACTTCCATAAATATAAATGGTATGCATATTTTCATATTTAATTGGCAAAGAAATGTAAATAACTGCAAAGGAGTGCTAACTGGACACCAGCTGTCAGTGTGATTTTTTTCAGAATTATGCAATGTCTCATTTGATACCATGGAATGCCACAT
The DNA here is from genome assembly GCF_019279795.1 of Protopterus annectens. Classification (NCBI taxonomy): domain Eukaryota; kingdom Metazoa; phylum Chordata; order Ceratodontiformes; family Protopteridae; genus Protopterus; species Protopterus annectens. The sequence goes on along the minus strand of NC_056743.1, from coordinate 757,272,268 downwards.
AAGCACCTACTTTATTTTTATTTTATTTTTTTATTTTTATTTTACATTTGATTACTGGGAGAGTCTGACTGGGCATAAAACCCCTTTTCAGCGGAGGCCCTGGCAGAAAAGCTCCATTGTTAGTAGACACTTTTGTTAGTAGAAAAAAATCTTACAATACAATGAAAAAAAATAGTAACAGATATTCATAACTCTAAAAAGACTAACACAGAATAAATTGGTCAAGTGGAAGACAAGACCAATAACCTTGGATAACTATGCTTCTAGAAAACAGTTCTTACAGTAGTAGCAAGTAGTGACATTGTATAAAATGAGAGTGCAATTAGGATACTTAGTCTTATATACAGGTAACATAGCAAACTGAAGACTTAAAATCTGCTAGATATTAACAGTGAGAAAGACAAAAAAACAACATAAGGTAGTCATATGACTTAAATTTAAATTTAATGCTCATTACATATACTATTAAAATTTTAAAATTAGCTAGTTCCATGGTTTGGGCTACCCATGCCCACTACATGTACAAGTCCAGGAATTGGTGAGATAACTTTAATGCAATGCTTGAAGTTTTTAAAGCTAGTTATAGTTCTGCTTTCAAGTGGTAAGTCATTCCACAGTTTAGCAATGTAGTAGGAGTAAAGGGAGTCACCTGAGCTATTTTTAGTCCTGGTTACTTCAATTAGAGCTTTATTGGTGGATCTTAGTGGACGGGTACTTGTGTGGGGGTTGAGGAGGCCTTGTAGAGCCAGAGTTTTATCAGGTTTGTAGAACATTTGGTGGGCGGTACAGAGTTGTATGAGGATGAGTTTTACAGTCTGTAAGTTGAACTTCAGATTTTGATTTTGATGAATAATAACACCGAAAAGTTTGGTGGATGGTACTGGTTCAATCAAATTTCTGGATGTGATATTGAAATAAGTGGGTTGGGATTCAAGTTTAGTGAGGTAGAAGAGCATACCTTTGGTTTTATTTTGGTTCTGGATTAAGTGAGCATCTGCCAACCATGATTCATTAACATTGAAGGATGTTTGGGTTAAGATCTATAGTTCAGGTAGAGTTGGGGCAGAACATATGACCGTGGAGTCGCCTGCATACTGTATAAGGGTGGCTAGAGTTGTAGCATTATGGAGATTATTTGTAAACAGTTTAAAAAGGAGGAGAGCCAAGAATAGACCCTTGGGGCATGCCCGTTGTCACTGGTAGTAAAGGACAAAGAGCATTATTTCACCATACTGCTTGTTACCAATTGGTGAGGTAGTTCTGAAACCAGGATAGAGTGGAGTAGCTTAGGTTCAGTTTGGACAGAGCAGTCAGCAGTTTGTTATGACAGACTGTATCGAAGGCTTTTGATAAGTATAAAAAGATTGCTGATACTAGGTCACTTTATTTCTAAGTTGATTGATGAAGTTAGTGAAGCTAATGAGGGCTGTAGTAATACTATGGTAGGGGTGAAAGCCATACTGGAGTATTTGTAAATAATTTATTGTCTAGGAGATGGTTAAGTATTTGGGTGTGAACACACCTTTCAAGGATTTTTGATAGAACGGATAGCATTGCTATGGACCAATAGCTGGAAAAGTCAGTGGTGAGACCTCCTTTGTATTGGGGTATGATGTGTGCAATTTTCTAGAGAGTGAGGATGCGTTGCTTGGATATGGAACAGTTAATTAGTTGGGAAACTAGATAGGAGATGGCTTCAGCCACCATTTGTAAGTACGCCGAGGGTAGGTTGTTAGCTGCCAGGGTTGTGGGTTTTAGCCTGAGCAAGTATTTGTGTATGGTAAATGTTGGGACTGGTTTTACGGAGAAGGTGTTATATTATCTGGTAGAGAGGTTAGGTTGATGGACCGTGATGGGGAGTTTTGGTTAGTAAGGTTTTTGATGGAGTCAATGAAGTATTTATTAAACTGGGTAGCAATACATTCTAGGGGGTTACCTGCTGTTGGTTGGGGGGGTCTTAGTTTGACCTGGTCATAGTATTTTATTTAAAGTGGTCGAGAGTTTTTGAAGATTAGTTTGGAATTTAGCTTGTAAGCTAGTATAGCAATTCTTCTTATCAGGTCTTATTTGGGTTTTGGCTTTGTTTCTTAGCTGGAGATACCTCTGGTGAGTAGCTACTGATTTTTTTGTGTGTCCATTTGTGCCACTCTTTATCCCTTTCTTTTAGGAATGATTTAGTCTGTTTAGTGAGCCAAGAGAGTAATTAGGTTTTGCTCATATCGTCCTGATAGGGACCATGTTATTTAGGATGTTTAAAACTGTTGAGTTAATGTAATCAACTGCACTGTCCAATGATATTGTTTTGAGAGGTTTCTAATTGCAGAGCTTAAGGGATGTTATGAAATCTTGAGACATGAAATTTTTGGTGTTATGAATTTGATAGGTAGATTTTTTTTGTAGGATTTGCCTGATGACGTATAAGGTATGTTGGGAGGTGGTCACTGAGTGAGTCAGGGAGGGTACCAGAACTATCGGAAAGCGTGGAGTAGTTGATGAGAATCCAGTAAAGGATACCTTCCATTTTAGTAGTTTTATCAAACCTTGTTGTGGTTTGAATTAATTGGGTAAAGCTGTAGAGGTTGATATGGGTGATAGGGTGGTCAGAGATGCAGGAGTACCAGTTAATATTAAAGTCCCCTAGTATAATGGTCTCTTGGGAAGGTTATTGGAAGACCATTGTAGGATGGATTCAAATATGTCTATGTTGTTGCCTGGAGGAATATAGGTACCTACGATGTTGATTTTTTTATTTTGGTTGAGTTTTATTTTAGTCAAGAGTATTTCTAAGTTAGAGATATTAGGGGGGTTAAGGTTAACCCTCTCTATTGTAAGATGGTTTTGAAGATCATAGCTATACCACCTCCTATTTTTGTTTTCCTATCTTGCCTAAGTCAGTGGGAAGAATTTCGTTATCAGGGATATCAGGTTTGAGCCAGGTTTCTGTCAGAAGGACTATGTCAGGGGAGTATAGATATAGGCTTGCATGAAGTTCCTGTATTTTGTTTACAATGCTTCTTATGTTTAAGTGTATTATGAGTAGATCATTACTTTTTCTGGAGATATTAAAAGAGTGGTTTTGAACATTGTTAGTGTTGTCCTGAAAGGGTGAGGGTCCAGGGTCGGTGTGAATGTCTCCACTAAGACTGAATAGGATGGCTGTTAAATAGTTGTTCTTTAGGTATTTCAGTATTAGTTTATTGTACTTCACAGTTGCCTGTAGGGTAGTATATTGGGGAACCATTTGAGGGGGGCAAGATCTAAAGCTGTGTAGTTGTAGATAGCTGGGTTAATGGCAAATGTAATTGGTTTATCTTTGAATGGATTATGTGGGTGATGGAAGTAAGTGTGCTGAGTGTAACTTAAGTTTGTGTGATAGAATATAAGGTAGGACACTGTGCTGAGAGTGAGTAGTGCTAGACAGTTAAAGGTGAGCATAGTGTAGTAGAAAGCAGGTGAGTATGGTAAAAATTAGATGGGTGTATATTGGTTGGTAAGTGTCTTTTGGTTGAATAAAGTGTGATGGAGGTAGGGAGACGGGCTCATAGAAATGAAAGCAAGGTGGGCTGTAGACTTAATTAACTAGAGGAGGTGCTTAAGGTGTGTCCTATGTGTGGATAATTGAGAGAAATTCTTGTTCAAGTTATTAATATAATACTTAACATATGACATGTATGCATAACATTTGAAGAACATAAACTGAATTTTGCCTTTTACAGAGTATTCAACTAATATGAGGAGCCTGTCCTCACATGTATGGTGACTCATTATGTCAAATTCTGTCCTACAATGCACCCCAGAGAAAAAAAATGCAGAGATATTTAATGAGCTATCACATATCGATGCAAATATGCTTACTGTATTACTAACCAAGTGTATACATCTTCAGACTGGTAGCAAGCAGGCAGCGTATATTAGTGACAAATTTTGCAGGATTATATAGTCTTTCATTTGGTATGGAGTACTATAAGGTCATAGGTTCATATGTAGGTACTAAGCTATTAGCCCTAGGGCCTATATAAGCCTAGCCAAAAAGGTATTCTGGCTTTCACCATCCAAGAAAATTATTTTCCTGTGCCCCTGTTGAGCAGAGCCAAAGAAGTGATCCCTGGGATGAATTCTCCATCTCCCATCCAATCATCAAGATTTTTCTTCAAGAGTGCTAATGAGGAGTACTGTTTGACATAGATAGGTAGTCTGTTTCAGAGTATGGGAAGTTCCTTGGTGAGGAATCTCTCCCTCCAGCATGTTCTGTTTATTGTGGTGACAAGGTTTAGGTCCCTAGAGCGTGTAGCTCTGAGGGATTGGGATTTCTTTAAGTGGAGCATGTCCAACAGCTCTGGGTTTGACATAGCTTTGTATGTTAGGCAGAGATCGCCTCTGAGTAGGCGATATGCGACGGAGTAAAGATGGAGATTTTTGAGATGGTCTGCATATAGCATCTGTTTGAGGCCAGTAATCCTCTTTGTGAGGTATTTCTGTGGCCTTTCCAGTTGTTGTAGATTGATGAGTAGAGGGGAACAATGACCTATTTTTTCTGGATGAGAAACCTTTTGTGATGAGGTGAGCCACGTAGAAGGATTTCCTGACCAATGTGGTGATGTGATTATCAAAGGAGAGACTACTGTGCACCTGTGTCCCAAGGTCTCTTATCACACTTTTGGCATTAAGTAGACTACCACTTATGTGGTAGTTCATGGGTAGAGAGTTTTTATCAAAGGGGATAACAATACACTTTTTGGCATTGAGCTTCAGGCCATGGCTTTGACACCAGGCATCTGTCTCAGTGAGGCCCTTTTGTAGTATGTCCACATCGTTAGGAGTTTTGATTATGGCTCCTAGTTTGCAGTCATCTGCAAACTTTGTTAGCCAAAGACCTTCTGTGTTAGCCTGTACTTCAGCGAAGTAGATACCAAAAAGGAGAGGACCCAGGACTGAACCCTGTGGTACTCCACTTGTCACTGGTCTGAAGTTGGATTTGGAGTCTGCTACTTTCACAGTGTAGGTTCTGTCTGTGAGCCAGTTGGCAACCCATCTTGTAACATAGGGATTTATACCAAGTTTAGTGAGTTTATCTATAATTCCAGAGTGGGGGATGGTGTTGTAAGCCTTGGCGAGATCTAGATAAGCTGTGTGAACCACCTTACCCTCATCTACGGCTTTGGTGACTGCTTCAAATAAGTCAATCAGGTTTAGGAGACATGATCTGCCTTTTACAATCCCGAACTGGGTAGGGTCCAGAGTTTGGAGATTACCAATGTCTTTGTTTATGAGTTCCATGATGATACCTATAGACATCGCCAATATCCTGGCAGACAGGTTCAGTGCAAACTTCTCCACCCCCTCCCCCCCAAAAGAGCAAGTATCTATCCCAGCAGAGGGCTGCCTCCCAAACATCTCTGATGCTCAGGTGAAGGTTGCCCTCTCCAAAGCAAAAAACACTGCTTCTATGGGACCAGATGGCATCCCAGGTTGCGTCCTACATGAACTCCAAGAGGAACTAATCCCTCAAATAAAACAGCTATACAATCTCAGCCTCACTACAGGATATGTGCCCACAGAATGGCATACAGCAACAGTGGTCCCACTCCACAAAGGTGGAGCCTCTACAGACCCTGGAAACTATCGCCCCATAAGCCTGACTAGCTTAGTCTGCAAGGCTATGGAGAGGATCATCGTGGAGCTCATAAACAAAGACATTGGGGACCTACAGACACTAGATCCTACCCAGTTCGGCTTTGTCAAGGGCAGATCCTGCCTTTTGAACCTGGTTGACTTCTCCGAAACAGTCACCAAAGCCATAGAGGAAGGGAAGGTAGTCCACACAGCCTATCTGGAACTTGCAAAGGCATTTGACACAATACCCCACTCAGGCAACATAGATAAGCTATCCAGCTTAAATATAAACCCCTATGTCACAAGATGGGTCGCAAACTGGCTCAAAGACTGAACCCACAGAGTGAGAGTTGCTGGAGCCATGTCAGACTCGAAACCGGTCACAAGTGGTGTCCCACAGGGTTCTGTCCTGGGACCACTCTTGTTCGGTATATACTTTCCCGAGGTACAGGCAAAAGTGGGAGGACTATGGCTCACCAAGTTCGCAGACGACTGCAAACTGGGTGCCATAATCGACTCTCCAGCTGACACAAACATCCTTCAAAAAGGTCTCACAGAGACAGATAACTGGTGCCAGCGCCACAGTTTAAAGCTAAATGCCAAAAAATGTATAGTCATACCCTTTGGCAAAAACAATGTGCCCACAAATTACCACATAGGCGGAAACCCATTAAGTACAGTGAAAGTTATTAGGGACCTGGGGACCCAAGTTGATAGCAAACTCTCCTTTGAAAACCACATTGCCAAAGTGGTTAGAAAGACCTTCTACATAGCCCACCTCATCACGAAGGGTTTCACATCTAGATCAAGAGAGGTAATCATGCCCCTTTATTCATCCCTCATCAGGCCCATCATAGAATACAGTGCCCCTTTTGGGATGTACCTTACCCGACACCTGCAGCAATTAGAAAGACCCCAAAAGTATCTCACCAAGAGGATCAAGGGTCTCAAACAGATGCCATATGCTGCTCGGTTAAAAAAACTCCAGCTCTACTCAGTTGCATACCGCCTACTTCGAGGTGATCTATGCCTGACGTACAAAGCTATGTCAAATCCAGAATTAATGGACATGCTCCACCTCAGTAAATCTAAAGCCACATGCTCTAGGGACTTGAACCTCAGCACAGAAATAAATAGAACTTGCTGGAGGGACAGGTACATAACCCAGAGGCTCCCTTCGCTCTGGAATAGAATTCCAGTTCATGTGAGGCAGAGCATCTCACTGAATCTCTTCAAGAAGAATCTCGATAGGTGGATGGGGGATCGTAGTTTTGTCCCAGGGATTACTCCCATGTCACTATTAGACAGAGGCACAGTAAACTAAACCTTAAAAAGGGCACAGTATACTCAAATCAAGGGGTGGCGTTAGCCATACAGAATCAGGCTAGGCTTATAATTGCCCCAGGGCAGATAGCCTAGTATGAACCTATGAACATATGAACCTATACGTTCCATGGCCTTGCAGACCAGGCTTGTCAGGCTAATTGGCAGTAGTTCCCAGGATCTGTCATGGCCCCCTCTTTGTGGAGTGGGATAACCGTCACAGTGCGCCATTCAGTAGGCACAAAGCCTCAGGTGAGGCTATGATTGAACATGGTACTTAGGTAGGGTGCCAGTTCATTCTGTATTTCATGTAGAACGCAGCCTGGGATATTGTCAGGTCCCATGGATGCTGTGTTCTTGGCTTTGGAGTGTGTGTTTTTTACCTGTGCAGCCATGATTACAGGAACTTTGCATTCTTCCGGTATAGAGATGGGCCCTCTAGGGGGTGAGAGGGGGATAAAGTTAGCACTGAACCTATCTGCCAGGATGTTGGTAATATCAGTTGGTTCTGTATATTTAGCGTCATTGTGCTGTAACTCAGAGCAGATCTGAGTGTTGCCATTGAGATTCTTGATGTAGGTATAGAATTCTTTGTGGTTGTCTTTAGAGTCAGTGGCAATTTTGTTTTTGTAACTAGTTTGGAAGATTTTCTGAGGGTTCTCAGCTTCTTATTAAGGTTGACCAGGGAGTTCCTCCAGTCATGGAATTTTACTCTTTTTTTGCAACAGTTTCTTTCTTCTGTTGTAGAGTTTGTTTATGGCAGAGGACCACCAGATTGGCTTCCTTTTTTTGGAGGATAGCATCTTGGTTCTATTAGGGATAACATGATCCATGCACTCGTGTAAGTGCTTATAAAGTGCATTTGTGTAGGATTCAGCAGTCTTACCTCTATTGTCCGTCTGCATGGGTGTCATGAAGTTTGCCACTTCTGTCTTAAGAAGTGTGAAGTTGGCTTTGGAGAAGTTTTTTACGGTGGTTTCCCTAATTGGGGGTGGGGGCAGGATGTGTATGTCTAGGGTGATTAGCTTGTGGTCGGATCTGACCAACGAGGAATTGACCTCTGGTGTGGAACACCGGTTGCTCATGTTGGTAATGACCAGGTCTAAGATATTGCTGCCCCTGGTGGGGGTGTGAATAAGTTGATCTAAGGCGTTGTAATTTATGAATTCCAGAAAACGTTGAGCAAAAGAGTTGGTATATGAGTAGTTTTCCCAGTTAATGGTGGGTAGTTGAAATCGCCCATTATTAGGGTGTTGGGTTGAACCCTAATACTTTCCAATATATCAAGAAATGAGGAGTGGGAATCCTGGGGCATGGTGGGGGGTCTGTAGCAAGCTACAATTTGGATTGCGGTCTTGCCCAGAGTTAGTTGCACTTGGATAATCTCGGATGCATTATGCTGTGCAACTAGCCTGGAGGTGTGGATACCGTTAATGAATATGGACATGCCTCCACCTTTAGTGCTTCATTCCGGGTTATGTGGCCGGAAGGTGTGGTATGAATTATAGCCTGGTAACATAGGGGTGCTCTCTGGAACTTTGAACCAGGTCTCTGTCACTGCACAGATGTCGATGTTATCCATTTTAAGGAGTGCTTCCAGTGAGTTCATTTTGAGGTTTAGGCTTCTAGCATTGAGTAGCATTACCCTCAGATTTTGCTTGCTTGTACCTGTTACGGTGGTGAATTTGTCATTTGAACCTTGCCTAAAAAAGGCACTATAGGGATGACAAGGGCCGTAGCCAGTATCCGGAATCCCAAGGGCAACAGGTGCAGGCCATCTCTGGCAAAGCATCGTGGTTTGTAGATCATGTCGTCCCAGGCAGACAAATACTGGATCCCCTTAGAATGACACCAGAAGCTTAGCCAATTGTTGAAGTCAATCATTTTGTCCTTGTACTGTGGTATCATTCTGGGTGATAGCAGGATGCTACTCAGAGCTAGGGTCATACCTGCCTGGGCTACAAGATCGGAGAGCTCCTCCATGTCTTTTTTCATGTAGTCCAGGGAGGTATGTCTCAGGTCATTCACACCAATGTGGACAATGACAGTGTCATATTTGTCTTTGTTGTGGAGTGACCTGAGTGCGTGTGTCATGTGGCGGATCCTGGCACTTGACCCGCAGCTGACAGTAACTTTCTCCTTGTTTAGTCTGGTGAGTGGAACATCAGTGTGCCTGACTATAGAGTCACCTATGACTAGAGTGTTGGGTATGTTGTTATGCCTTATGGGCTATGGTTGAGTGGCACACTGAGTTTTTGGGCTGTGTGTCATTTGGGTTGTTTTGGGGGGTGGAGTTTGCTTGCGTTTCTGCTTTGGAGGTCCCTGATGCTTGGGCGGGTTTTTATTGAGAGCCTCCATGAATGTAGGTGTGTGTTTTGTGTTTCTATGTGTGTGTTTTGGTGGTGTAGGTTTTGAGGGACTATGTGATGAGTGTGGTGTGGTGCAAGTGTTTACCTTCTCATCTTGACTGTCTAGTCCAGTCTTGGGTGAAGAGAGCTTTGCTTCCAGTTTGTCTATATAAGTGCATCTCTCACAGGTTGTAGTTTTGGGTGGTAGGAGGAGATGGTTGTCTGTGTACATGAGGCAATTGCTGCATTGCCCCAAGATGCTCAGATTCATCAGGTAGACAGGAGAAATCACTGGGATCTAACCCTTAGACATGCCTGGATAGGTCCTTATTTATTAAGTACTAAAAACTGCTTTTCTCTAAACAAGTGAGGAAAGTTGAGTGCTGTAGTAATTTGCAGTTTATTTAGTGCTTACAACTAAAGGTAGCTAAATTATAACGTAAAGCTAAAGGTTATTAACATAATTATGAACATATGACACATATGCATAATATATCAAAGCATCTGGATGTCTGTGTCAACAGTACTACCTCTGTATATCAACAACTTTGTGTTATTAATATAATTTTGAACATATAACATATATTTATAATATTAATGCAAAATAACCTAGGTTTTGTCTGCTGCAAACTTTCACCTGCACCTGTCTTGCTAGAAGCATACCTAGAATGCCTGTTCTCAACACATCTAGACAAAACAACCAAATAACTGGCAGACAGCAGCAATTCATGGCTTCTATGGTGAGTTGGAAATTTAAGGGTTTTCTACAATGTGTGTTGGTGGACAGTTCCTCAGATATGTATGGAAGTATATTTATGCAAATATGCATATAGCATTACTAAACAAGTCAAAATTGACAGATGTTAGTGACAGCTTTGACTGCATTATTTAGTCCTTCTCTTGATAAAAAGGAGTAACATAAAAACACATTTGTGTTCAGGTTATTAACATAATTATGAACATATGACACATATGCATGATATATCAAAGCGTCTGGACATCTGTGTCAACAGTACTCAAAGTAAATGAAAAAGATAATGGAGAACACAGCTCTACAGTCCAACAACAAGCCTAATAGAGGAACCAATATGTTCTCTTAGCAAACTTTGACATAAAGTAAATGTATTGCTAGAAGCATACCTAGAATGCCTGTTCTCAACACATCTAAACAAAACAACCAAATAACTGGCAGACAGCAGCAAAAACATATGGGGATTTGTGTCAGTAGTACCCAAAGTAACTGAAAAGATATCGCTACACAGTTAGATTGATGACTTACACTTATAAGCCCTTTCTGGTTCAAGTTATTAATATAATTATTAATTAATTAATGACACATAACAGTAATGTTTTGAAAAACAAGCCTGCAGATACCCAAGGCTGAATACATCCACCTTGATTAACAGCATCCTAAACTTAAGGAAATTGAGACAAAACACCTTCTACTAAAGAAAGCTTTTTGGCAGACTCCTATGGGATATTCTCCATTTTATTGCTTTTTACTCAACAGTATAAAAGGGATTTTTAGCTGTTTGCTCTTCATCTAATTTGGATTAAACTACTATACATATACCACAGAAAGCCAGAATTCCTTCATTATGCTCCTGACTATGGACCTCGAGGTATTACTTCTAGTTATTTTTTTCTAAACATCTTCGAACTTTTTAGTTTTTTTATTGTGTTTCTATATTTTTTCTAGTGTATATAATCTTTTTCAAATGGTGTCCATAAATCATGAAGCCTTCTGTTCAGCATGTCTTTGGGCTTTTGAATATAATTCTTATATATTTTCTCTAGTTTTTGTTCCATTGTCAGTAAGTTATTTCCTTAGTGATGTATGGTACATAGCTTTGTAATTACTTTCTGTATATTATAATAATGCTTCCACTAATCAGCATGGTATGACACTGATTTTTTAATTATCTCTCCCTTAGAGCATCATTAAAATGTTATAGCAACCATAAAATACTATTTATCAGCTTACCATATTCCACAACCACTAGCTTCTTACTTTTACATTCAGGCACAGACTGTTGATTTAATCACTTTCTCTAACTTCCTGTCCTATGACCTTAATCAACTCCAACTGAACAGTCGATTTTACATACCTAATTGCTATTTTCCTAGACTGCCCGAGACTGCTATACACCTCCAAGCAGTCACCTTCAGGTTAATAACTAATAAGGATGAAGTTTTAACACCACCCCTTACCTGGCCAGCTGAAAAGTAATCCAAGAAGAACATGGCTCCTTGGGCACATAAAGGTTACAAACCCCCAGATAACATTTGCTCCCAAGCAAGGCTGTACATTGAGTTAAAATATCAGTGTACGAGATACCACACCACCTTCCTTCCCTCCTGGACAAATCCGCAGTTTACAGATATGAGTTTTTTTAATTATTAGTCCTTTATCTTTAAAGATGGTTATTTTAAAATATAAATAGATTTATTATATTTTACATCAGCTTGCAAAAATCCACTAACTTTCCAGTTTAATTTTACGTTTATAGCACAGATCCTCATTTTAGACACCTCATCTCAATCCCTTTTCCGCGACCCTATTTTATTAATCCACTCCCCCTTACAATTTTTATCTATCCTTCTGGGACCTAACAGTTAAATTCACATCCTTAATGGTCAATTTTCCTAAACTACTCAAGACTTCCATAAACCCCCAAGCAATCACCATGAGGTTAATAAATAATAGGTGCTATGCATAATACCAGCCCTCACTGAGCTGGACTAAAGGTATCCCAGGGAGCACATGGCTTCCTTGGACACATGAATGCCGTAACCCTCTGATAATGCTTGCCCTCAAGCAAATCCCTACAACAGTTAAATTATTGTTTTACTAGACAATATAACACCCCCCTCCATTTTAATATGAGTTTTTAAGGCTTTTTAAAGATGGTTGATTTTAAAGATAGATGGTTTAAAAGATGGATGTTCATCCTTCTGAAACATGTAAGTTTATTTCACATCCCTTATTGTTATTTATCTTGAATAGTCAAAACTCCCATAAACCCCCAAGCAGTCACATTGAGGTTAATAAACAATAAGGAACATGTTTTAACACCACTCTTCACTGGGCCAGACTAATGGTAACCCAGGGAGCATGTGGCTTCCTTGGGCACACAAAATTTACAACCCACTGATAATGTTTGCCCCCAATCTAATCTCTACAACAGTTTTAAAATGCTTTATTAGATACCACATTACCTACCCACAGACAAATCCATGGGTTACAAATATGAGTTCTTTTTTAATGATTTGTCCTTTATTTTTAAAGATGGTTATTTTTAAAGATAGATAGTTTTAATTTACTTGCCCAAATCCTCAAACACTAGCTTTTCAATTTAATTTTATGTTCATGGCACAGACCCTCATTTTAGACATTTCACCTTGCTCCCTATCCTGTGATCCTATTTTATTAATCCACTACCAACCTAGGGTTTTTATTCATCCTTTTGAACCCTGTCAGTTTAATTCACATCTCTAATGGCCTATTTTCCTAGACTACTCAAGACTCCCATAAACCCCAAGCAGTCAACATGTGTTAATAAATAATACTGACTATGTATAGGACCAACCCATACCGAGCCAGACTAAACATAGCCCATGGAGCACGTAGCTTCCTTGGACACATGAATGTTACAACCCACTGATAAAGCTTGCCCAAAAGCAGATCCCTAGAAGAGTTAAAGAATCACTTAACTAGATAACACATCACCTCCCTCTATTTTAATGAGTTGTTTAAAAAAATTTAAAGATGGCTAATTTTAAAGATAGATATTTTAAAAGATAGATGTTTTTATCATTATTTTACAAAAAAATAATTTGTCCTCCACATTCATTTAAAATAAACAACCCACAGTCTTCCTGCTGTGGTTTGGCACATTAACTTATGAACACTCAAATACCTTGATAGGACAAACAGGAGTGCTTTGGCAGACATACTAACTGTGAAACATGAGAACCTCCATGGATCCCTTTAGCTATCCACACCAAGTACAATTTTACTTATATTAGAGACTACCCTCCATCCAATCTTACATGCAAGGAAGCACATAGCTTTCTCACCCACAAAATCCTACTTCACAAGGCTCTCCCGTAAACCCCTGAGCTATCACCACAAACTAAAAGATTAAAAGAAAATGGGGATCACTCCACCATGATTCAAAAACCATACAACAAAGACAACTTCCCTTTACCCATTCACACTGAAATTAAGTCTAGTAAGTGTCTCCCTTCACCAAATATACTGACAAAACCCACACCAGCCCCACATGGCCTCAAAATTATTACCACTTTTACTAAATCGGTATCCTAATAAAAGGTAGATATACACAATTGCATTTTAAAGATTTAACCTACCAAAAAACTACATTAATAACAGCAACAAAAATATTTCCCCTATTTAAATTAATATACTTTAACATAAATTAAAACTAAGCAGATATGATGAAGCTAAAGAGCGAAAACGCAGGTACATACAGTTTTTACATGACTGAAGAACCTTTGACATTTTCATGTTCACAAATGCTTTGTGCAATTTACTTTTAATAGGATTAAAGCAAATGAACATGTAATGATTTCTGGTTAGCCTAAACAAAATAATTTTCTAGACTTGTGGCCATTTCCTTACCTAACTACATACTATCACATGTCATATAAGGGCAGGGACTGACTGTAAAGTGGCCACCCATGGACTGTCTCAACCAACAGACAAGCCCATAGGCTGCTAGACCCCCCACACACACACACACACACACACACACACACACACACACTTAAAACTGTAATAAATACCGACTCCTCATTTCTAAGGTGAAATATATGGAACAGAGCTCAGCTGCCTTGAAATTTACAATAAAGATAATAACAAAAGAGATTTGGCATCCAGAGAATCTGTCTACCAAACAAGATCTAAGTATTTAATCCTAGGAGCCTTGCCTATATGTGGACAGGCAGACACCCACATGGAGTTCAAGCTCAAACTATGGCAAACCAAAGCAAATAATAGATCACAAAAAAAATATATATTTTTAGGGCAGATCTTAATACAGAGTATTTGCCTTTACTCTAAGGACAGAGAATTGGCAACCAAAAAGAAAAGAACAAAAATGTCCTTATTAGGACCAAACAGCGCTTACTAATAACAAAAAAGGAAAAGAACAAAAATGTTCTTATTAGGGTAAAACAGCACTTGTGAACAACAGGATTAGCCTCCAGTAACTATCCATAAGGTCTGGACTGTTTTTTACTTTGGTATTTCATGTGCCCAGGTACACAGCAGTTTAATACCTTGGCCTGCTAATTCTGTGAATCCCAACAGTCATTAATGTTTCATTCTTTTTGTCTTAATTTAACCTCTGGTGCACCTGCTTCCTGAGGGATATAACCACTGGCCCAGCAAGCAGTCAAACTCCTTGATACCACACCAATGGAACCATCCTTTTTCAATGAAGTTTTAAGCACAGCAAGTCTGGCAACCAAATGGCACCATTTCATCAACAGAGTAAACAACACAGGAACACACACTAAAGAACAACTTTTAGACGAACTTGGAAGAACATGGATGACCATAAAAACCCTTCAATGGGAGGAAATATATCTACAAACCTGCTTATACAGATGTGTCACACCAAAAGGCTTAAGATTAAACAAAAAACTAAATTGCTAGGAAATAGACATCAGAATAACCAGAAACCTGGAACATCTTATTAGAAGTAGGACTTGATCTTACAAAGAGTTTGCTGATAGTTTGGGAAAAGAATTGTCTCATGTATTTAATTATATAACTAAAAATAAAATTAGTGACCCCCACCTTAATGCGTACCCCCACCTTAAAACAATTTTCATACATAAAACCAATTCGGATCCCCTTAACCCAGATAATTACAGACCAATAGCACTAATGAATGTGGATATGAAAATTTTAACATCAATTATAGCATCGAGACTAAAGAAGGTTTTGATATATCTAATTTCTAAGGAACAAGCTGGATTTATGGCAACTAGACAAACCAGCGATAACACACTTACACTGCATAATATGATGACGTATGCTAAAAAACAACTTTAATATCTATGCTCTTATAATAGATGCCCAAAAAGCATTTGATAGAGTAGACATAAATTTTTGTTTGATGTGTTACCCTATTTTAACTTGCCCCAAGAATTCATTCAGATACTACAAATATTATATAGTAATCCATACACTACGCTTATACATCAATAGGACTTATTCTAACAGAATACAGATTAAAATGGTACTCAGGGTTGTCCTATGTCCCCTTATTGTTTAACCTATATCTAGAACCCTATTTTTATATATCAAGCAAAATTTGTATCATAATGCACCAATAATTTATAGGAATAAAATATTAATGTCAGCATTCACGATGATCTTATTATTTATTGTACAACCCCAATTTCAGACAGTGAAAAGATATTAAAGCTCATAAACGAATTTTCAGTAGTTTCTAATTATAAAATTAACTTACAGAAAAACGAATATCTTCCCATTAAGAACCCCAAAACCTTTTTCACTAATGGCCCTGATGGGGAAGTTAACATGTAAAGAAAATATTAAATATTTGGGTATCAACTTCTCTCGGATAATAAGGACTTTTATAACAATAATGTTAAACGAGTATGGGAACACATAATAGCTGATTGTGACAGATGGAAGAATTTAAAACTACCGGTATTAGCAAAAGTATCAATAGTGAAAATGAATATACTACCACCAAATGTTATACATATTTAGGTCTGCCCAATTATCAATTTCAAAATCAGTTTTAAACAAATGCATAAAGATCTAGCTAAATTTATCTGGAACCCAAAAGAACTAGAATATCTTATGAGAAATTAATGACCCCTAAAACAAGAGGGGACTTGAGCTACCAAACTTTGAAGCATATTATTTGATTGTAAACGCTAATAAAATTTTAAGATTGCTAATTATGATGTAAATTAATACAAAATGGATACCAACTTGGGTGGTCTTGAATCATAAGCATATTTTGGATAGGAAAATAAATCCTAAAGCATTGCCCTTTATGGACAAAATTAGTCTGATAAAATATGGGGTCATGGACCACATAATAACCTGTGTCTCATCTTTGCAAACTTTATTTCAGTCCGTAGATTTATTGCAATATATGATGGTTCTTCAACCTTTCCACAGGAATCCTAATTTTAAATTAAATAATCAGCTGATCGATCTCAGCAAATTTCCATTAATACTTAATCTGACTCTATTTGATGTTTTTAATAAACTTGACTTATCGGCTTTACAAATTAGACAGGAAATGAATCTACCTAGAAGTTACATTGTTATAATGAGACAAGTTAAAGAACTTGCCTTGAGCTACTTTAGGAACTTTAAACCTGCAGCCAGATTTGTGGATAAGTGCTCTGAATTGTGGCAAGCTATCCAACAAGACACTAAATTTATAGCAACTGCATATAAATTAATTAAGGATTTGAAATTTCAGGACAAAATTTTGCTTTCAGAGTATTGGGTAAAAAGTAACAGTAACAGACAATCAGATATTAAAAGCAATTGATATAACTAGGAAATCAGTTTCTTTTCAAAACTGATGTACACGCATTGATGATTTGGAACAATGCATATTACACACATCTTAGATTACATAAATTTAACCCTAGGAATTCTCCAATTTGTCCATACTGTGCAGATCAAACAGCGGATCTTCTTCATATGTTCTGAGTTGTATATAAACTTTGGAACTCTCTTAAAGTACAACTGCAAAAGATGGGTTATCAAAGTTCTACACTGTCATGGGAATTTATGATTCTACACATTCCTCCAAGAGAGCTTTCCAGATCGCAAACTATTATTTGTATGAATATTTTTTTGCTGATGAAACTCTATATAGCCACAAATTGGCTAGAACCACATAAGACATCATGGAATAATTTTAAGCTTGTGGCTATAAAGCATATACTAGCACATAAATTACTTCTGAAACAAACTAACAAAAATATTAATAACCCGAAAATATGGGAAAAGGTCTTCAATATTATATTAGCATGATACTGATTTTAGGAATATATTAAATATAGGAAGCATTTCATGTAGATATTGTATAAATGGTTTGTAGTAGTTATAGTGTATTATGTGTGTGATGTTTATTGTATTTTTGTAATGTTTTTGGAAAATATATTTCAATAAAAATTTATTATGGAAAAAAAAAGAAGTAGGACTTGATCTAGTTAATCTCTTCCTTTCCCACAACAGAAAACAACAAAGCAAATATAAATCTGAACTAACAAGGAATGAAAGTGCATGCACAGGACTGCACAAGAAAGACAAATTCCACATCCTCATTGAAAATACCAACACCAGGATGACGCTGACACCTTCCACCTCAACCATAAGCAAACAAATCTACAGAAACAAGGGAGAAACAATTAAAGAAATGCCCACCACCACTAATTAGATGAGAACACAAGAAGCATAGATCCTCAAAATACACTGGAAGAACACAAATCACATGCACAAAACAGAGATACATCCAACCAGAGCAAACCTAAAGCAATCACCATCAACAGGTTTTCATTCGCTCCAAGAATCTACAAGACTGGACTTATACGGCAACCAGAAGATCCAGACAGTGGCAGAAACAACCCCACAATGGACTGGACAACCCTTTCATTCCAGAATTGAATGGCACCCCAGATTAGATAGATCTCCAGAATACATCCACAGCTATCAGGATCAAATGTGGCAGGGAAAAAAAGGCACTCAAACACCTCTGGATGCCATCAGCATAGCCCTCCAATACACAAGAAAGGTGGAACAGGTCAAACTACCAAAAAACCTCTTACTAAGGCTGAACAAAAAAAAAAATACTGAAGAAGGGTCTCACGTTTGTTCCACAACAATGCAGCAACCTTATAAATACCTTAAAAGACTTAAAACTTTTTGCATGAAAACCCAGCCTCAGAATATTCTTTCATAACAAGAAACCTAATAAAGAAATGCATATAGTAATCTGCCGTAATTGGAAGAAACCAAGTAACTTTTGCCCACCTCCACACCACCACAATAACAGCATTTGAAAACAAGTGTGAGGCTGACATCAGAAAATTACTACACCCCTCCACGAGAAGATTCTACAACTCAAACCAGATGAACAGGCAGCAAGTAAGAATCTAAGCTGAGACCCCACACATAATCATTAAAGCCAACAAAGATGGAGATATCCTAGTCCCGGACAACACTTCATATATCAACAAGATAACAGCATGCTGAACAATCCAGGCTTTTACAAAACAGTCAATGTTGGTACAATAACCAATTCATAAAAGAACATTAAAACCCAACTCACAGAGCTATGTGATGAAGATATTATTAGCAACAACTTGTTTGAATTTCTCACCATGGAACACCCTCAACTTTTCAGCTTTTTCAGAATCTCCAAGACCCTCAAAAACATACTGGATCCACCATACAGATCGGTTAGTGCCAGTGGCAGGAACAATAAAGAACCAATTTGCATTTTATTGAGGTACAGATCAAGCCTCAGGAAGAGAAAAATAAATCTTTTGTACTTGACATCAACAACTTCTTAAAGAAACAAAGCCGTATTCCAGTAAGCAAAAATTTCATTCTGGTCACTAGATGTGGAGTGTCTTTATACAGTACTCACACATGACTACTGCATATGGGCAGTAATTGAAGAATGCAATGATCACTGTGCACCCTCACCTGAAGAAACAGTCATTATGCAGGCTACTTAAACTGCTCCTGGAAAACAACTACTTTAAATGTAGCAAATTTCTTTAGACAATCCCAAGGAATTGCAATGGGAGCTGCCATGGCCCTCAGCCTTGCCAACACTGGCCTTCGGAAATGGGAAAAGGAGCATGTCTACAATTTCCCATTCTTCTACCACATAGATTGCTATCTAAGGTTCATTGACAACATATTCATTGTCTGCATTGGGATAGCTCTGATTTTATACATTATATCAACAATTCAACCACCTTTCTAAAGTTTACTGCCTCCCACAACAAAGAAAGTGTTATTTATTTATTTATTTATTTTTAATTCAAGAATCAGCAAAATCACATCAGGACAACAACTCACTAACAACCTCTACAGGAAGCCAACCAGGGTGAACATCCTGCTTCATAGAGATAACATGCACCCCTTCAGGACAAAAAGAACATAATACTGTCCCAAGGACTCAGGAAGGCAAGAATATCCAAAGAACTCAAGAAATTTACCAAAAACCCATCAGACCTAGAAAGGGGTATACACACCAGTGACTACTCCCTAAAATTAATTAAAAAAATCTTTAGCCTCATTATTACCCACAGAACCACTGATCCCAGCTTTCATAATTTTCTGGACCACAATGGCCCAGATCAAAACCCAAAGGATCACCAGGCACCAAAACATAAAGCATCACAACATAATCATGACCATCACCTACACCCCAGAATTTAAATATGTGGTCAGAACCATCAAAGAAAACTGGATAATTCAACAGAATTCTACTATTCAGTCCTAACTTATCATTAAAAGGAAAAAAATATTTGGGATTTCATAGAGAATAAGAAGACCACCGCCAAAACAAACCTACAAAATGGCAGCTACCCCTGCAGACCACCTGAATGCAATTATTGCCAATATATGAGAAAAAGACAGGATTCCAATGCCTAAAACCAAATGAATCTATAGAAGCATGATATATGGACATTTCTTCACTGAAAACAAAGTCTACAGGGCTCAGTGCCACAATGTAAGGTCTTCTACATTGGGAAAATTATTAACAAGCTAAAGACCATTATAGTCAGACATCTTACAGACATTCATCATATCATAGCTAGCACACTAGCCAAACATGCTAGTGAAACAAACATGCATAATTAATTCCATTTTCAAATTACTGACAGCATCAGAACAACATTCCTCCAAGATCTACCAATGACAGACTGGAGAAAAAAGAACTTGATTGGCAGTCAAGACTTCAAGCCTACAAATTCCCACGGCTGAATACATCCACCTCAATTAACAGTTTCCCAATCTTAAGGAAGTTGAACTACAACACCCTCTATAAAAGACAGCTTTTTGGTAAACTCCTAAGGGATTTTTTCAATTTTATTGTATTTACACTGTACTATAAAAGGGATTATTAGCTGTCTGCTCTCATCTACTTTGGGTTAAACTACTGGACATATACCAAATACAGCCGCAATTCCTTCATTATGCTCCTGACTATGGACCTCAAGGTATTGCTTCTAGTTATTTTTTCTAAGTGTCTTCTAACTTTTTAGCTTATTTATCATGTTTCTATATTTTTTCTAGTGTATATAATCTTTATTAATGCTTTCCATATGTCATAATTCCCTCTAGTCAGCATGTCTTTAGGTTCTTGAATATAATTCTTATATATTTTCTCTGCATTTTGTTCCATATTCTATAAATTATTTCCATGGTGATCTATGGTCCATCCCTTTCTAATCACTTTCTGTATATTATAAAATGCTTCCAGTACTCATCATGGTATGACATTGATTTTTTTAACTAGCTGTCCCTTAGAGCATCCTTAAAACACTACAGCAACCATACCAAAATATTTATTAGCTTGTCATATTCCGCAACCACTAGCTTTTTAGTTTTACATTCATTGCACAGATCCTCTATTTAAACATTTCATCTCGCTCCTGGTCCTGTGACCATAATCTACTCCCCCTCTGATTATGATTCATTCTTCTGAAACCTGCCAGTTAATTTCACATTCCTAATTGCATTTTCCTAGACTACCTGAAACTCCCAAAAACCCACAAACAGTCACCATGAGATTAATAAATAATAATGACCAACTTTTCATTTTTAAAGATGGTTAATTTTAAAGATAGATATTTTAAAAGATGGATTTTTGTATCATTATTTTACAAACACATCCTCCACATTATATTAAAATAAACAATCTACAGTCTTCCCATGGTGGTCTGCACATTAACTTAAGGACACTCGAATACCACTATAGGACCAGCAAGAGTGTTTTGGCAAACATAATTACTGTGAAACAGGGTAACCCCCATAGACCCCTTTAGTTACCCACACCAACTACAATTTTACTTATATTAGAGACTACTTTCCATCCAATCTTACATGCAAGGAAGCACATACCTTTCCCACCCACAACACTGCAAATCCTACTTGACTGGGCTCTGCCATAAACCCCTGAGCTATCGCCACAAACTAAAAGAATAAATGCAAAAAAGGAATCACTTCACCATGGTCTGTAACCTATACACTAATTAGAACTTCCCTTGTACCCAGTTAGACTGAAATTAAGTCTAATAAGTCTCTCCTTTCATCAAGTACACTGATAAAAAACATGCCAATTCCACATGGCCTCAATATTATGAATGTCCTCCCAGTAAAAGGTAGAGATGCAAAACTGCATTTTAAAGATTTAACACACCAAAAATTACATTAATAACAACAACAATAATGATTTCTCTATTTAAATTAATATACTTTATCTTAAATTAAAACTAGGCAGATCCGACGAAGCTAAAGAGTGAAAGTGCTGGTTCATGCAGGTTTTACATGAATGAAGAAATGTTGACCTTTTGATGGTAACAATATTTTGTGAAATTTGGTTTTAAGGGAGCTATGACAAATGAACATGAAGTGGCCTCTAGTTGGCCTAACCAAAATAATTTTGTAGACTTGGCACCATTTCCTTAGCTTAAATCCATACAAACACATATCATGTAAGGAAGGCGATTCATGGTAATGTGGCCACCCATGACTGTCCTGACCAACAGACAAGCCCATAGGCTGACTAACCCCACCCTTAAACTGTAATGAGTACTGACCCCTCTTTTCTAAGGTGAAATATATGTAACAGAGCTCATCTGCTTTCAGGTTTACATTAAATATAATAATAAAACAAAGTTGGCATCCAGAGATTTTGTCTATCAACAAAGGTCTGATTACTTAATCCTAGTATCCTTCCCTGTCTATTCTTGGACTGGAAAACACCCACGTGGAGATCAAGCTCTAACTCTGACAAGCCAAAGCAAATAACAGATCACAGAAAAATTTTCCTTTTAGGATGGATCTTAATACAGGAGGTTGCCTTTGGTCCAAGTAACCAAAAAGAAAATTGAACAGTACTTGTTAGCAACCAAAAAGGCAAGGAACAAAAATGTCCTTATTAGGATGAAACAGTACTTACTATCAACATGATTAGCCACCAGTAACTATCTATAACATCTGGACTATTTTTTACTTTGGCATTTCATGGGCCCAGGTACACAGCAGTTTAATGCCTTGGCCTGATAATTCTGTGAACCCAAGGGTCATTATGGTTTCATTTGTTTTGTCAAAGTGTAACTTAGAGGAAAGGTGTCTGTCTAAAACAAACCATCTAAGTCTGTACATAAAGGGTAAGTGCCACCTAGCACAAACCAGTGCCACTGTGTGCAACTACTATTTAATGAAAAGCAGAAACTGGAAAAGTAATTTGTACTGAGAAAGTTAAGGCTCTGAATGTCTGCATATATACAGTACAGTGCAACATGGCACTGAGCAATGGGCAGTGTGGAGCTAAGCTGCCTTATTTATACCACAGAAAATAAACAACAAAAAACTTGGTAGAACATACCAAACTCTTGCAAGGCAATTGCATTTATCCTCAGTGGCAAGTAATGCCCATAGCTAGCCTGGGAACTGTCTTTGTCCACCAGAAATAACTAATTTCAGAAAAAAATTACTAATTTAGCCACCCACTAGATTAGCCAAGAATGGTGAGTTACCTGTTGGCTACGACTTGGTTGCTAATAGTGCTGGTCTCACTGCATCAACACTCAGCTAGAAATCAATGTTCCTTTGCTCCTTCTTTCTCCAGAAGCAAAACAGAAGCACTAGTCCCAGGCTGGTTCTTAAGAAGAAGGTTTCAGGATCTTTAGTGATCAACTGTCTTATCTCAAATGTTTTGTAGGTCTAAAGACTTGTTGCACCTTTGTTGTTGTAGATGTCCTGGATAGTACATATTGCAGCTCAGTGCAAGAATGCTAACAATGGAAGGTTCCATAATGGTTAAGGTGTTTACCTTACAAATACAAGGTGTGGGGTTTGATTCTTACATGGGGTAATTGGCTAGGCTTAAAATGGCCCACCAGGGCAGTTAGTCTAGTACTAACCTATGAACCTAATAGTCCAAAACCAGACCAGTCAGAGAAGGTCATACACACTGCTAAATCAGAGAGAGTCAGGAATCTAAGCCTCTGTGCTTCTTCTCTCACCAGGAGCAAAACAGTAATTCAAAGATGGCTTCATGGAAGCAGTTTTTGGAAATCTGTAGCCTGTTGTCCTCAGCACAGCAGAATGATGAGACTCACTGCAAGCCATTCCTGAGTATGTGCTGTGTTATACACCCTAATGTTGGTATGACTCCTCCCACAGTGAATGTTTTACGCTCAGTAGCTCACAGCCCATATAATTGGATTGTCTTGCCTAAATACAATTGTTGCAGCTGCTTCCACATTCCACAGAAATTCCATGGTCAGTGTCATATCCTACCATTGTAACACCCCCTGTGTTAATCACACAACTGTATGCAGGTGGCTATGGAGATTCCCCAGTACAGACATATTCAAACATGTACTCACACAAACACAAACAGACATACATACACACACCACATTTAAGTAGTCAATCCCATCCTTGCATATAAATTGTGTCCATTGGCCCCCTTACAGGTTACGCCTTTCTGTAGTCTGTAAAACACTGTGGACATATGCTGTGAAGCTCAGTTCAAAAAGGCCTTCCATCACCCTCCACCTTCCCCACCCCTCATCAATAACAAACTCCCTTCAATAATTACCTCTCCACTGCCCAGATGTTTGCCTCATATTTTTTGGTCTGTTATTCATGGAATTTGTGGTTTTCTGGCAAATCACTATTGACTGACGTCAGTAAATAATAACATGCATTTTAGTTTCAGACATTATAAACTTCAGAAAATGCATTCTAAGACAAATCCTGTTATTCTAATAACTTTCAAGTTTATAAGGGCAGTATATAAAACCTGTCCCTATTTTTTTGTGATTTTGTCCTCCGTTATTTTAGGCTTTATCCAGATTTAGTGCACTAATAGATTGAGAGGTATGCATAATAACAACAGAGCAGTAAGCTAATGTCACATTCTGCCCATATCAATGCCTCCTGTAAATGTACTACAGTAGTAATATCTGGCAATCACATCTGAAGTTCAGCTACTAGTTTCTTGACATTGTTTTATATCTGCAGTGGCCATCACATCTGAAGTTCATCTACGATTTTCATTACTTTGTTTTATCTCTGAAGATAATTTCTGTAGTGTAATGAGTTCTGCAAGAGCTATGACGGTTTCTGTTGATATTTCTGTCTGGTTGCATGAGAGTTATGCTAAGAAGGCAATTAAGGTTAATTGTCTCTGACTCTCTTATATTTTACACATTGTATACTGCACCTAAGCTACACAGAAGTCTCATACCTGACAGTGAACATGAATGAATCATCAACAAGTCCAGTCACTAACCAATATGTGAGCATGATTGTGTTAGGTAGCCTTTTCAGCCCCCAGAAATGTTATAGTGCAATAACATAGAGAGATCTGGGTTGCGTGGGCTACATACAATTAGGCCGCTGTGTTTTTCGGTTTAGAAAACAACACCCTGGAAAATGTGCCAATGTACCATGGCACTGAGCACTCCTGAGTTGTCTTGCTGTCTGTTGCTGCACATCACATGATGGCTGCAATGTCTATCAATATGAATCTGCCACCATTTACCTCAACATTGTTGCCTGTCAAGTTGTTGTGGTTTCTGAGGGTGTTGATTGTGGAAGGGCTCCCAGAATGTGCAGGAAAAGAGTCAATGATCTGTCTTTACTTCACACATACTGAGCACTGAGAGCTCCTGTTGGAGACCCCTTATAAGAGTCTGCAGTACAAGGCTGCTGCCTGACACTGCCTTGCCAAAGCTGTTGATGATACCACAGGAATCACACATAAACAGTGCAACATCACTACAGTGACCCACAGCAGCACCCCTTTGACAGTCCTGCTAATGGGAAGAGGAGTTTAGTTAAAGTGCACTGTAATTTACAATGCACATTGCTAGTTGGTATTTGGTACTGTTGTTTCATCATAAGCAGTCAGCCATGTAGGAGACTTGAGTCATGGACATTATTTTAATGTTTTTCATCTCTGGGTGAGATTGAAAAAATAAGATGCTCTGTTAAATGCATCTGCAAAGACTGTAAAGGCAAAGCAGACTATGTATACTGGTAATGGCATAACTACATATGTTTTACATGACTGCAGGCTTACTTATTGTTAGGGTGCTGCCTGTAGTATAAACCTTACATACTGCTATTATTTGCCTCCTAATACCCCTAAGCTATACATTCAAAGAGACAGCACTACATGTATATTTAAAGAAACAACGCAAATACTTCTAAATTTATCTTAACTAAGTGAAATTGAATTTTACCAAAGTAAATTAAATTATATTAAATCAAATATTTATATTCTATTTCATTATTCATACCACTGGGTAACATGGTGTGATGTTTAATAATAAATCCTAGATTCCATGCTGTTTTTGAATGCATGCATCACATTACCCAAATAGATAAATTCAGTTCAGCCAAAGCCAAAAAAAGTGAATCATTAATATTACAGTTCTGGCATTCTAATGCATGGATTTCCATACTACTTGACACATTTCTAATACAACTATTAGAAAAATATTCTTGTAATCTAACTTTAAATATTATTTTAGTTTTTCAAACATACTATGTTGTACACACTTAACTACATTTAATAGCATATATAACCATATTAGAAAGTTATAAAACTGAGTCATCCTATGTATCTTACAATTTCTGTAATATTCATTTTCAATAAATACATGTTTACAGATATTGCACCTTAAACATTTAAACACACCCTATCCTACATCTATTCTGCCATTACAAGGGGACTTATAAGATAACATTTCACCTATATTTAAATCCATCAGATATGAGTCACACTGACCCTACTGTGTAATTTAGTGGTGGCTGCCATATATCATATGACACTACTGTCCCCTTGTCTGTGGTATGTGTTTATTGTACTGTTTGTAATCTGTGGCTGTGTCCCCATAGCATGATCATATGCCAATATGCAGGCCACTCTCCAATATGCCAGATCTGCTACCTCGTTCTGTCTCCCTTAGGCACATGACATGGCATTGGAAGTGCTTCAGTCCAGCATCAATGGCCCTTGCAGTCACACATTGCATTGCATTGCATGCACCATTTTCATTATATACACACAGGGTTGAAGAGTAAGACACACATTATTCTGCACCTTGTGACACACTTCCTGTAATTCTACTTCTTGGTCCAGGAAGGTCTATTGCATATAGTTACCACTACATATTTAGGAACATTTTACTCATCTAGGTAATAACATAACACACGGTGGTACACAGTATTTACAACTGCATTTTCATCTGTTTTATTACTGTTTTTTATATTTATTTCACATTTTTCTTTTGCTTTTCTCCATTTATTTTCACGTTTTATGTAGTATCAGCCACAGTTCTTGCTGTAGTATGATGGCAGTCGCTCACTGTCCACCTGCCCTGTCATCACCTGTTGGTCCCTCACTGTTCTCCTGCCCTGTCATCACTTGTTGGATGTCCAGCTGCCTCCATCCTTCTTATCTGCAGGGTGATGTAAGCAATCCATCATCTAGCATGAAGTGCCTGAGAGCGCTCCTTGGTTGTGGTCTGAAAGCACTCCAGTGGACACCAACAGTGGCAAATAACATGTCACCAAATAGGAGTTAGAGGATGTGGTGACAGAATTGGTGGGCAGGTGGCCTGACACACACATTTGCACCTTGATCATGCTTTTCTTTAGGTGGGATAGTTGCATCATTGCTTAGCACTTCCCATTGCATAACCCAGTCAGGAGGGTGGTCAGAAGGATGATTAACCTCTGGTTATGTATAGCACTGGACAGCATGACAGTCACCCATCACACAATACTATCCCTAAATGTGGCATTCAACTTCCAGATGTTTCAATGCCTTCCTCAGTTTGTAGTATAATCATCTCAGTCATTAGTTTTTCCTCCTTTCTGTTCTCCCTCACATTTGTGACAAAACCTCCATGTTGGTCTTTGTCTGCTTTTGCATTGTTTATCTGCTTCAGATACCATCCCTATACCCTCTTTCCTGCCCACACTCACTAACCCCCCCACTAATCCTCCTCCAAAAAATGACATTTGTCCAAGGAAAATCCCTTGTTATCCCACCTCCATCCCTTCCTTCCCTTTGTCAATCTGTGTATCCCTTTGCTAGCTCTCCCCTTTCTGCTGCTCTTAAACACCCATTTCATCTCCATTTAAACCAATATGTTTGTAGGAACTTTGCAGTAAAGTCATCATCAGTGCTCACAACTGTATTTGTAGTGCTGTGTCATTGTATGTGAATGGGCATTGTCACAGGTAAGCGACATGTATGCCACCAGATTCATTAAGTCAAATCAACATCATCATCTGACAGTGCTGTTCATTATGATAACACCAATGTATTCCCTAATTAGTTTTTCTTTGTCATGCAGCATTACTGCTACTACAGGTTTAATTAAGCAACAACACACTGGTGGGTGTGGGTATATCAGGATTTGCCCATAGTTGGAGTGGTTTGATAACTAGGCCATACATGGGTAAAAATTGTATAATGGTGCTTTAGTGTTCCTCTGTCTTCTTCCTTGTTTGCTGATGTACTGTGCATGTGCATGGGACTTGCGTCCCCATGCTTGCACAGTATATCAGTATGGTGCAGGAGAGAGAAGCAATAGAGAAAAGAGAATCTCCATTGCTTTTGTTTCTACTGTTGAGATTTTATGTGGGACAGCACAGAAATAGAAGGAAAATCGGGTACATTTCTGTTTCTTTATTTTTGAAAATGTACCCGATTTTTCTTCTGCTTTGCACTGTCCCTCAACATATTCCTATAGAACATCTGGGCATTCAATGGTACGTCAGTGGCTGAACTTTATTTTACTGATATATGCTTGATTTACAATGGGAATGCTGGTTAGGATGTCCAATCAGAATGCTCATTTATGAATACAAATGAGCTCCATGGTATAATCAACTTTATGCCACATTATGCTACTTTGATCTCACTCTTTTATCCTTATGCATCAGTATATGCAATCTTTCCATATCCCAGCCTGTATAAAGTTTACAGTCTTAACCACTGTCAGACATGATGGGAGCAATGTGGTCTGACTAATTTTCCATTTTTTTCTGAAACCTGTTTGTGGAACAAAAGTAGTGATATGCTAATTTTCTAATCCATCTATTCTGTGTAATTTATGTAGTCGCTTATGCAGACTTAGGTTTTATATACAAGCAATACCGTCTAGAGTTGTAAATAGTGGAACCAATTAGTGATGTCCTTCTATATCACTGTTGCAGTTTCTAAACAGAAAGGATCTCCTGCCCAGGGCAGCCAGACACTCAGCCAATATACCAAAGCCTAATGATCTTGTATGCGCTGTACATCACAAATATGCTGACCACCCAGAAGTAGGGCATAAAAGGGACGTATGGACACAGCTACTCAGAGCTTCTTTGCTACCGGTTCAAACATCATTATTGCTAGTTGGTCTGAACTCCTTGTTACTGTGCTGAATATCTAGCAGTCAGATAATTGCCCCATTGGGGTTGTTTTTATTTCTTTTCTTACCCACTAGGTAAGAAGCAACCTAAGAAGTCTCAACCAGATTCTTTTTCTGTCCAGCCTCCACTAGACGTCCCTCTAGAAGTGTAGGTTTGAAGGTCATTCAGCGTCTACATTAGATTCCTCTGCGGCAATCCCATTTGCACATCCTCTGAGGCTTTGCAGGTGTCTGCTCTGGATGTTGAGGGGGGAACCACGGTTAATTATCATGAAGGGTCCTAGAGGAACTCTGCAGACACTGGTCAGGGAGGAGGTTCCAGGTTTTCTTATCAAATCTCATCAAGGGTCAGAACCTCCATTAATTGTTACAGGTTGATATCCCTTCCAAGTAAAGACAAAAGAAAGTGAAGCATGTTTCAGTCCATCCTAAGGATCCTTAAAGGGAATAACAAGAGTTTACTCAGGGCTTGTTTTCTGCATTGATGGACCTGAAGCCTCCTCAAGGGGTTTCAGTGCCTGCTCTTCCTTGGGCCTCTACCCCTTCTAAACAGCTAGGGGAATCAGATTCCTCCAATGAGGATTCAGTGTCTGATGAGGGTTCTTTGTCCTGTTCTTCATAGATATCCTTGTCTTTGGCTTAAGGTTCTGATGAGGAGGAGTCTGTTAGCCCTGATTCTCCTTTTGAGGAATTATCCTTTGGAGACACAATTGCTAGGAAGATGGAATACTTTAAGTGGGATTCTTCTCAAGCAACTGATATTTGGAGAAGGTAATATGAGTTGCTTCAGGTGGATACTCCTAAGTCTTGGGCAGTTCCTCCTGTGTTGGCTGACTAGTTAGATACTTTCATTGCTGATTCCATGTCTACTGATTCTCAGACTCCTGCTCCTCAGAAACCTGGTTCTATAAAGGTTCATCAGGATGGTCAACTATTTAAATATTTAAATAGCCTTCTGCTGATCATGTTGAGGCATCAGTCTCTTCTGACAAATCTTCTAAGTTCTTGTCCTCTTCAAAACTTTTGCCTTCTGATAAGGATAGTAGGCCAATGTAGAGGATTGGTGAGAACGTTTACACTGATTCTACTTTGGCCTTTAAGGTTGTTAATTATGAGACCCACATGACTAGGTATGCTCTGGACTTGACTGGTCAGACTTGTCAGGTTATTTCTGACTTCCCTGATTATGAAGGCAAATTCTCTGCCTTATCTATTTTAGGTTCTGCTTTTCACCACTTTATTAAGTGTAGCTATGATGCTGCTGATACCTCTTTCAGGGCTGTGTTTTTTGGGACTGTCATGAGGCATTATTCTTGTCTTTGTTTCAAATTTCTTCCTGAGGACATTAAGGTCAAGTTGTTAGATGCTCCTTTGAATAATAAACATCTTTTTGGGACTGCTGCCGCTGACCTGCTTAAGTCTCTTCAAGAGAAAGGCAAAGCCTTGCAGGACCTTAAACATATTTTTGTCTCTCCTATCCCTAAGTTCCAATGGAATATCCTTCTATATCTGCTTTTGTTCACAGGCAACCCTGATAGGCCTCCAAGGGTGGGAAGGGTGGTAAGCAGGCCCTCTGCTAAGGCTTCTCAGATTACTGTGGCCTAGAAGCCTCCTTTATCTGATAAGCTTGCTTCTCTTTGACATTCACTGCACCCCACCCCCCTCGACTAGATTCCTTTGTCCATTCGGCTTTCCTTAGGTCTTCTAAATTGATGTCTCATCATTTCACACTTTTGCGTTCTTTCTATCATCCGTCAAGGTTACTTCATGGTATGGAAGTCTCTCCCTCATTTTCAGTGATTATTCAACCTCCTCTAGAGCAATTTTCCCAGAGATTTTACAGTTCCTGGTGAACCAAGGAGCCATTCAAACTGTCCTCACTTCCCAAGTGGGAAAGAGAATTTATTGCAGGATGTTGCTTGTTCCTCAAAAGGAGGGCACTTAGAGAGTTTATTCTTTTTGTATGCTAACTCTTCAAACCTTGTTTCCTCTTTTACTACCCCAGGCTTTTCTGGTGTCTATGGATCAGAAAATTGTTTACCTTCATATCCCTATTCACCCTCTTTTCAGTAACTTGTTATGATTGTTTTTCCTTTCATTTTCAGTTATATGCTTTGCCTGTGGGCCTCTCTACTGCTCCAAGGGTATTCACAAACTGCCTACCATCTGTGATTTATTTCTACAGGCTCTAAGGTAATCAGATTTTTCCTAATCTAGATGACCTGTTGCTCAGGCACCTTCTCACAGTTGCCTGTTACAGGATCTGGAGTTCAATATCTCTCTTATGGTGTTCACTATCAACTTTCCAAAGTCCATCTTAGCTCCCTCTCAAGATCATGTGTATCTAGGATGCAGGATTCAGACAGTTACAATGTTGGCCTCTCTTTCACCTTCAAAAGTTTTGCCATTGACAGCCTTCTTTCCATTTCTTCATCCTCTGACTGCCATGCCAGCCAGAAAGTTTTCTTGGGCCCTGGAATTCATTGCCTCTTCTATTCCAGTGCTCCCTCTTGCCAGACTGGATATGTGGAAGGTTCAGTGGTACCGCAAGTCAGTTTATCTGAAGCACTGTCACCCTCTGGATTTCAGTGTACCTCTCCTTCTCTGTCTACAGAAGGAATTTGACTGGTGGATTCAACACTTTGCTCGCAATCCAGGCCTGCCCTTTCAGACTTCAGTCCCTTCTCAAGAACTGCTCAGCAATGCTTCAGACATGGGGTAGGGTCTTTTTTTCATTATGTGAAAATACAGGGTCTCTGCCCCCCCCCCCCCAACAGAAGTCAGACAATATCATCATCAAAGAGATGAGAACTCTGATTCTGGCCCTTCAAACTTTTCACCCCATGTTCTCAACAGGCCCCTTGAAAGTGTATACAGACAACACTACAGTGATGTGGTATGTCAACCAACAGGGAAGTACATCATCTTCCCTCCTCTGCAGGATGGCAGGTAGCTATCAGTTATCAGTTAACTCTTCATGCAGTATACATTCCAGATCACAATCTAATGGCAAACTTTCTGAGCAGGTCCAAAAACAAATTTCTTTCTTTTGTTCCAGAATGCCATGCTATCTGGCATGGAAGACGGATGCCTTTTTCCTTGGATGGGAATGTTTCTTTATACTTTCCCTCCTCTTCCTCTTCTTCCAAAAGTCCTGCAGAAGATTTAGCTGGAATCCCCAAAAATCTTCCTAGTGACCCCCTTTAGGCCAGGACAGCACTAGTTTTCCCTCTTAATGCATTTGGCCAGGGGCAATCACCACAAGTTATCTCACCAGTTGGATCTCCTCACACAGGACAAGGAGTCTCTCATCCATCTTCACTTGTCCACTCTTTAACTAACACTCTGGGTGATTAGATTTTGATCACTTTCAGGCACGTCTTTCTGAGGATTTGATCAGGATTTTACAGGAGGCAAGGAAACCCTCAACCAGAAAATCTTATATGTTCAAATGGAAAAGATTTTCAGTCCAGTGCAATGCTTATAACCAGGACCTTTTTTCAGTGGGGGTCCTTTTGCGCCTCTCTTATTTGTCTGAGTTGCTCCAGTCTGGCCTGGCCTATTCTTCTGTGAAGGCCCATTTGTCAGCCATTTCTGCTTCCCTGCCCTTGAATCTTCCTTTAGCTTCTCATTTTAGGTCATACATTTTCTTAAAGGCATCCTGCATATTAGGCCTCCAACGGAACCTATTCCTCCTTCTTGGGACCTTACTTTTGATTGGAAACATTGACACAGGCTCCTTTTGAGCCTGCAGACTCTGCTTCTTTACAACATTGTACTTGGAAGACTGTTCTGTTGCTAGCTTTTGCTTCTGCTTGGAGGGGTTCTGAGCTCTAGGCCCTTATTGCCATTCCTCCTTTTTGTTTTTTTTCACAGGGACAGTGTGTCCCTTCATACTAATCCACCTTTTATGCCTAAGGTAGTAAATACGTTATCCTTGAATCATTTCGTACAACTCTCTTCCTTTTTCCCCTTCTCCTCAGTCTGTTAGTGAGCAGGTCCTGCATACTTCAGATTTCCACAAGCAGATCAGGTACTACTTGGGTAAATCTATGGCCATTCATAAGTCTGATCAGCTTTTTGTTTCCTTTCATCCCAGGACATTGGGTTTGGTTGCTTCTAAGCAAACCATCTCCTCCTGGATGTCTAAAGTAATTTCCTTTTGTTATACTTTTCAGGTCAAATCTCTGTTTACTTCTGTTTCAGTCCATTCCAGTAAGGATGTTGCCTCTTCTGGTGTCTTTTTAAGGGGTTGGACACAAATTCCATCCTTGAAGCTGCTACTTGGCCTTTAGTGCATACCTTTACTAAGCATTGTAAGTTGGATATGGCACATGTTTTGCTAGAATTATTTTATATGGGTTTGTTGGAGGTTCTTCTCATCCTTCCACCTCCCATTCTATTTCCTGAGCTTTTTTTTACTCTGCCTTCTGTTTAGTATACTGCAACAGTGATAGTGAAGGATTGAAGGCCATAATACAGTTGTGTATAATTTTTCCATAACAGTAGATGTCCTTCTATTCACTGTTGCAGTATTCACTCTCTCCCTTCAACTCCCAATTGTTTGTTCTTGTTTTTGCTTTAGATTCCCTTCTGGCTGGGGATTTCCCCTTTTTCTTCTGCATTTTTCCTTCTGAATGAGTATGGACTCTTTTTTCCTATGGACACTGTTCTCTTCTAGGGCAATTCACGTTTGGGTATCTGAGTCCATACAGTACTTTTATGCCCAAAGGTCTGTGCAGGGAGCATAAGTGTGACATACAGTGCATATAAGATCTGTAGGCTTTAGTATACTGGCTGAGAATCAAGCTACCCTGGGTAGTAGATCCCTTCTGTCTAGAATGCTGCAATAGTGAAGAGAAGGACATATACTGTTATAGTAAGATTTTATACAACTGTTGCCCCACTGTTGATTATAGGATTTAGAATTTTCTTTTGCTTTTCTTTTCTTGCATTCATTTTCTTTTTTTTCACTTTTTTCGACTGAACACTTTCTATCATCAGAAAAAGAGAAAATTTTGCAAGAAAATAAAGTTATTCCATTGATGAACATAGGACTACAAGTGCTCCACTGAGAGTAGCTCGTGACATACTTGCTCAATGCAACTTGCTCTAAATCCCAAGTGTTGTAACAGCCCCTAGCCCAATTCTCCTTAATTACCAAATCGTCTCACCACCACACCATACTGATCTCCATAGTCATATCAGAGGCCAAACTCTGATTCTAAAATTCTCATCCTGTACCTAACCTTAACCATAGCAAGCTCCTTATGCTCTATAAACATCAAGTCCCTGATCACTCCTTAAACTAAAACTCCATTCCTGCTCCTTAACAATAGACTCCTTTCATTCCCTCTAAGCCTAATAATCCTCTACCTCTCCATCACTCTAACTCTCCTCCCTTTCCCTATACCTAAAACTTCCCTGCTGCTGACTAAACCTATAGTCCATGATCACTCCCTATTCCTAAATTCCTTTCATGCACCTTAGCCAGAAAACTCCCACTCCATTGACCTAATTCACCCTCCCAATCACTACCTTAAAACTTAGTCAGCATTCCTACCACTATCCCTTCCAAATCCTGGTCTGTCACACTTTCCATGCTCAAACCTGGGTGCTGTATAGAGTTGAGGTATAGCAGCTCCAAGTGAATGGCAGTCCATGTAAGCTAAAGATGCCCAAGTCCCTGGTTTTGAGACAGTGATATTTGAGTAACTAATACTTGGGTGATTGTAGCTGAACAAAGGAACTTAAAGAAGTAAAAGTCATTTACTTCCAAGAAGCATTTGCTGTAGGCTTAAGACAGAATGAAGGACACAAAATCAACTCAGCTACTAAATTTTCTCCTTCAGGAAAACCTTCTCATTCCCACTCAACATGGTTTTCGGCCATACCACTACTGCCCTCTTATCTTTTACCAACAAGATAGCAGAGGCAAGAGATAACAAGCAACTCATATCCTGTATTTTCCTCGATCTCTCCCACCCCATTCTTCTATCTAAACTTGCTAACCTCAATCTCTCCCCTCCTTCACTTCAGTCATACCTCTCAATTGTCCAGATTTTCAGAGAATATCCAGATTTTTGGATCATAGTTTTGGCCTGTTCCCCATAAAATTTGTGTTTTTTCTGACAAATCACTGTATGTTAAAACAAATCTGATCATTGTAGCAACTTCCTAAGTCAATAAGAGCAATATTTAAAATTTGTCCCTGTTTTTGGGCCTTTGTCCCCCCTTTTTCTTGTGCTTTGTCCAGATTTCTTGGAGTAAGAGGTTGACAGGCATGACTTCAATGGCTCACTAGTTATCTATCGAACAGGCAACAGTCTGTCAGATGACTTTCTTCCTGCTCCCTCCTCACTTCCCATCACATCTGGTGTACCCCAAGGCTCGTTCTTGGGTCCGCTTCTGTTTAACATCTTTACTAATGATCTTCACACATCTTGCAAACTATCCTCTCTAATACAATATGCTGACGATTCCACTCATCTCCGTTTCCAATAACATTTCAGATCTCCACACACAGACTCAAAACATTGTTCTAGCCACTGAAAAATGCTATATAATAATCAACACATCCTAAACCCACCAAAAACTAAACTCCTGCTTTTTCTCTCTCTTTTTCTCTCACAACATAAATAAACCTTTCTCATCACATCCTCCAACAACACCATCATAGAACCTGAACCACACACTAAGCTCCTTGGTAGCATCATAGATGATGAGTTCAAATGTAACTTTCATGTCTTACAAAATGCTAGGTCTCCCATACTGAAATAGAACATTTTTAACTCCCAACACTAGATTCTCCCTGACTCAGGCTCTACTCCTCCCCTCCCTCTTCTATGTTGCCCTGATCCTTACTTATAGACTTCATCCTTGTCCAAACTTCAACAAGCCTTCCACAAGGTAGCTAGATTTGCCACCAACTCACATCACAACTCTCACCACTGCCTTTCACTCAACTCTATCCAATGGTTAGAATTCCCTCAACAACTCCTACTATCTCAGTTACAAATCTTACACTGTATAGTATACAAATCATCCACCTGCCCAGCCTTCTTCTCTCCGGTATACTCTTATACCCCTACATGTACTCTCTGCACCTCCAACCAATTACTCCTGGATGTCTACCATCCCAACAAACTGTTGGCAAATTACTCTACAAATCCACCATAGCCCAAGCATGGAACAAACTCCCCATCTATTCCCCACCTTAAACACTTCACAAAGGAACAAAAACTTCACCTTCTTAACACTAAGACCTGTCCCTGTTATGCCCCTACCTAACCCACTATGGGTTCCGGTGTGTAGATCGCGAGACAAATGCCCGTGAGCTACATCACCGAAACCAGAAGGCCGCAGCACTGCTAAACCATAGAGCGGTGCTGCCGAAAGGCAGATATGATGTGGAAAGCTACGGCGGTGGGAAAACACACAAAAGCAGATGGCCCCTAAAGCAAACACGCAGGCTGTCAACACATAGCGTACACGGCCGGCAAACACACGCTGATCGGGGCGACAAACGGCACAACGGTAGTGCTACAAAAGTGATGCAAAAGCAGACATTAAACAAGTACTTACTGTTAAAGCCCCAGTTGTCCACGCAAACTCAGCAAACAGTCCCCGAGAAGCAGGAAATAAAATCCCCATCACGTAGAGTAATACACAGCACACCTTACCCTGAGAAATGCTGCATAGAATAGTAGGTCATGTGTCAGGCTAAACCCTTAAAGGTGCAGACAAAGTAGTGTCAGAGTCAATAGTCCACACACACTACAACCTAGGGAAACACCAGTTTGTGTACTAGTAGGAAGCATGTCACAGCAGGAGGGCTGTAGTATAGGACAAACCCAAATAAGAAGCATGCCTGCAACAAACAGTACCTATCCTGCTAGAGCCCCTGAGTGCAGTGTTAGGTGTGTACATGCCAACCTGGTAAAGCATGACATACGAACCCAGTAGCAGGAGATATAGTAGCAGTAACCCATCTCCCAATCCACGTTAGTGTAAGACATGCAGGTTTTGCTAAACCCATCCAGTTGTCTCTGTAACAGGAGTATAGACAAGTACGCAGTCCCATGTAGGCAGACAAGGGTGCAACACAGAGGTACCTCCCTATGTAACATCTGCCACTTAAACAGAAACCGGGCCCTATACCCTGATTGGCCAGCAGCAACAACTGGGAGTTAAAGGGGGCTGGAGCAGTACACAAAGAACTTGTGCTGCAATTAGGCTTTGTGGACTCCAAACAGAGTACAAGCATATGGCAACCCCAGAGATGTGTTAACTGCAGACATTGAAATCATAGTGAAGAGGCAGTCAGAGACGGGTGGAGTGCACATAGCTGTACAGGGCCACTGTGACAGACAGAGATAATACTCATGGTACAAGACAAGGAGGTATAAAGCGAGTAACCTACTGTCTGGAAGGGACTTGCTCCAAGTTCGGTAGTATATCCCATACCAAGCTCGACCGACTGTGATGGATTCCGAGAGACCATCTACAAGTGCTGCTACCATGCTGGAATGTATGTATCTGTATAGCCCCGGTCTGATTGGCAACAGATACAGCACAGTGCCCAGCCAATGTGGCAAACCCATGCTGGTGGTGGATGGGTACCTCTACCATTTGGAACGTGAGACACCACCAAAACGGTACTGGGCATGTATTGAGTGGAGAGTAAAGGCATGCAGAGGATGTGCCATCACTGTTCGCCAGGAAGAGGGTGAGGAATTGCTGAAATCACTGCCACACCAGCACGGCCTGGATGCAACAATGGCACAGGTGGCTACACTGCGAGCAGAACTGCGGCAGAGGGCGGTAACTGGTAATGAATTGCCAAGCTTGGTAATGCAGAGTGTGCTAGGCACAGCAGATGACAACGTACTGCAGGAGATGCCTTGTCGTGCAACCCTTCGAAGAAGCATTACCAGGGTACGGCAGTGGGCACAGGCATCCATGGCTACACCTCCAGCAACTCTTGCAGATATTGATGCCAGCCAGTATCCACTCCGTAGTGGCAGCTTCATCCTTCGTAGAAGGTCGGATATGGATGGTACTGCTTCCTTGGTACTACTTACAACAACACAGAACCTGACTGACCTGTGCAGGTCCGACATTGTTCTTGGTGATGGCACTTTTCCCACATGGGCTGATATATGTCGCTAGCTATATACATTACATGGCTGTATTGGCACCCCCACCTCAATGAGGATCGTACCCCTGGTGTACTGTCTCAGGACATGGAAGTCGGAGTCTGCATACACCACTTTGTGGGAGTTGCTGAAGGGTATGGATGCTGAACAGGGATGCACCTTGTCCCCATTGAGGACCTACAGACACTGGATCCTACCCAGTTCGGCTTTGTTAAGGGCAGATCCTGCCTCTTAAACCTGATTGATTTCTTTGAAACAGTCACCAAGGCCATTGACGAGGGGAAGGTTGTCCACACAGCCTACCTGGACCTCGCAAAAGCCTTTGATACAATACCCCACTCGGGCATTATAGATAAGCTCACCAGCTTAAATATAAACCCCTATGTCACTAGATGGATTGCAAACTGGCTCAAGGACAGAACCCACATGGTTAGAATTGCTGGAGCCATGTCAGACTCCAAACCAGTTACAAGTGGTGTCCCACAAGGCTCAGTCCTGGGACCTCTCTTGTTGGTATATATTTCTCGGAGGTACAGGCCAACATGGAAGGAC
Source organism: Protopterus annectens (assembly GCF_019279795.1). Classification (NCBI taxonomy): domain Eukaryota; kingdom Metazoa; phylum Chordata; order Ceratodontiformes; family Protopteridae; genus Protopterus; species Protopterus annectens. Next base: position 757,233,546 of record NC_056743.1, on the reverse strand, counting down.
TGTGGCTGACCAAGTTCGCAGATGACTGCAAACTGGGCGCCATAATCGACTCTCCAGCCGACACAAGCATCCTCCAAAAGGGCCTCATAGAAACAGACAACTGGTGCCAGAGCCATGGCCTCAAGCTAAATGCCAAAAAGTGTATAGTCATCCCCTTTGGCAAAACAAAGTGCCCACAAATTACCACATAGGTGGTAATCCATTAAGTACAGAAGAAGTAATTAGGGACCTGGGGACCCAAGTTGATAGCAATCTCTCATTTGACAACCACGTAGCCAAAGTGGTTAGAAAAACATTTTATATAGCCCACCTAATCATGAAGGGATTCACATCTAGATCAGGGAGGTCATTGTGCCTCTTTACTCATCCCTCATCAGGCCCATAATTGAGTACAATGCCCCTTTTGGGATGTACCTTACCAGACACCTGCAGCAACTGGAAAGACCCCAAAAGTACCTCACCAAGAGGATCAAAGGGATCAAAAAGATGCCATATGCTGCCCGGTTAAAGAAACTCCAGCTCTACTCAGTGGCATACTGCCTGTTCAGAGGCGATCTGTGCCTGACGTATAAAGTCATGTCCAACCGGAATTAATGGACATGCTGCACCTCAGAAAATCCAAATCCCATCGAGCTACACGCTCGAGAGACTTGAACCTCAGCACTGAAATAAATAGGACATGCTGGAGGGACAGATTCATAACCCAGAGGGTCCCTTCACTCTGGAATAAAATCACAGTCCAGGTTAGGCAGAGTCCCTCATTGACTCTCTTCAAGAGGAATCTTGATGAGTGGATAGGAGATCATAGGTTTACCCCAGGTATCACTTCTGTGTCACTGTTAGACAGAGGCACAGTATACTAACCTCGAAAAAGGGCATAGCAAAATAAATTTAAAATGGGTGGTGAAAGCCAAACACATTCTGGCTAGGCTTATAAATGCCCTAGGGCAGATACCCTAGTATGAACCTATGAACCTATGAACAGTATATTATGACTGATTTTGAGAAGGCAGCAATTCGTGCCAGCCAGAAGGCATTCCCTAGGAGTATTCTGAAGGGATGCCTATTCCATTTTGCACAGATCATCTGACGCCAGATCCAGCATCACCACCTTGTCGCCCTCTATGGCACGGACACTGCTTTCTCCATTGCCATCCACAAGCTGATAGCGTTGGCATTCCTACCATTGGATGATGTTGTCCCTGCATTTCTGGACATTGTGGCTTCCTTACCGGAATGTGCTCAGCCAATTGGCATATTTCTAGACCATCATTATGTCCGAGGCCGACCACGCAAGTATGCATCCCGCTGTTCAGTACAGACACGAATGCCATCGTCATACCCTTTGCGGTTTTGGAATGTGTCCGATGTCTCTGAGATGGACTTCCCACATACTAACAACCAGGTGGAGGCATGGCATCATTGGCTGAAGGTATTACTGGGTCACCCTACTGTACAGCTAGCTGACCTTCTGTGTGTTCTGCAGCAGGAGCAGAACTTGACGGATACCCGACGTGAATCTCTTCTGAGGGGGATGTCTGTAAAACCGCGTAGGAAGGCTATTGTAGTAAGGGAGCATCACCTAAAGCACATCTTACAACATAAGTGTGACTACACTAATGTGCAGGATTTCCTCCGCGCTGTGGCACATTTCTACAAATTATGATACTGTCTGGGTTTCGTATGCACCAAGCACAACACACATCACATTCCATATTCAATTAATAAAGGCTTTGCCCATATCACACGGGTTCCATGATACCACTTTCCTGCCCACGTGGCATGCTATGCCAGCCAGATTTTCCACTAACAGTTGCACATGGTGGCTTCTAAGGGGGTGCACAGTGTATCACTGTGGAGGTTTGTATGTGCCTCCTGTGGTTAGGGTGTAGGGTTTCCCTCAATTCTGACAGGGAATTGTCCACAGTCCTTTGTCACTGCAGTTAAATTGTCATCCTGCCATGTGTCCACATCCAGCTGTCTCACAGGTGGGTGTCGCACCGCCTAGGTGCCTGAATCCCCCACTACACTACTGTATTTCCTTTCCCCTTCTCCACTGATGTCCCCCTACTTATCCTCCTAATGTTTCTTCCCTCCCTAATTTTAATCCTTCTCTATGATTAAGCGCTTAGCCTTTCCTGCTCTACCACATGTACATATATACATATTGTCTGCTCAACTACAAACTCCTCTCTTCTCTGTAATAATCTCTGTCACTCTCTTGGAATATCCAAATGAATTGCCTGTGTAATAAAAAAAATTTTAAAAAGTTACTTGTAACCACATTACTGTACTATACTTACTCTGTATTTCTTGAACTTATCTATTATTATCCACTGTATCTCTACAAATTATGTATAATATGTATAATAATACTCTGTGCTTGAAACCTTTTACTGTAATTCATATGCATTGCAGATCTGTATGTGCTAGTAACATTTGTAATGTATATTTTCTTTATTGGAGCTTTGCTCCTCAGGTCTCCACTGAAAATGGGCTTCTAGCCCAGTTGGACTAAGCCAGTTAACAAATGTCAAATAAATTAATAAATAAAATGAGACAATGTATGACTGTTGGATAAAATAAATACATGTTTCACAACTTATGATTATGAGAGGAAAGCCACTGGTTTACAGAGGTATACATAGTTTTTTAATTTATAAGGCAGGCAAAAGGGGGCAAGTGGAAACAACAGCTAGAAAATTAAGAGTGGCATTATTGTTTTTATATTTTTGTTTTATTTTATCAGAACTAAAGCATGACAATTATGGAGTATAGATGTCAATAGACCTATTGCTTTTACTACACACAAATTCACTTTTCCAATATGAATTTATTCAGTAAAATGAAGATCTTTAGTACACATCCAGTGGTGTAATAAAATGTCATAGCTTATTGAATGTTGCTATGCAGGTGTGTATGCAGTGGAAGTATTTCACTTTTCAGTACCCCAAGATATTTTCATAAAAATGTGCTAGTGTAAGAGGTGCTCTTATGTCATCTGTACATGGGATGGCTTCCTAAGAGAAATAGTATATTATTTTTATTTTAAATTGAATGTACCACCAATTGAAAACCTGTACGTATTGCCTATATGTGTTGCTTTTATGGCCATATATGTTAGTTACTCCTTGTCTAACTATATTACCTTCAATGAGACTGACACACTGTTTTACTTTTTTTTTCAGGTGCAAGTGAACAAACAAATGCCCTCCTGGTGTTATGTTTACTTTCTTAATTTTATAAAAAATATATTGTGATATAGATGTGTATATATTATGATTTATCATTTTCTATTGTGTAGTATTATATATTGAAATTTTAACCCTGTCACATCCACATCTTTGTATGGTCTCACTTTGGTTTTCCTTTAACACTACTGATGTGATAAAATAATGTATTTCACGTGGAAGCTTTTGACATATGTCTCTCTACTGGCTGCAGATCATTCCATTTGAAATGCTTCACATTTGGTGGTATACCATCTATCCTTTCACCCCCATTTGTTTGTTTTCTTGTAACTATGCTCTTTCCTCATATTAGTTCTCCATACCCTTCAAATTTGCTCAAACTATCTACCCTACATTGACTTTAACGTCTGTCTCTAAAAAAATTGATTGCATTCACCATGGTTTTCACAAATTGCTGTATTTCAAAATCTGTTGATTTTTTTATCATTTGCAGGTGTTATCAGTCCTTCTATCATCTCAACTTGTTTGCATTTCCCATATGCATTGATTAAATCTAATTTGCTTGCTAATTTGTGCATGAACAATGAATGCAAATGTGGTTCTTTCTGAAACATGTTTCATGCCTGCATGCAGTAGAGTTCATAGTTGAAAAGAAGCTTAAGTATTGAATTGGTTTTGTTAACCACACACTTCTGGCTACCCAATCTCCAGTTATAATGGAAGCCAGGAGAGAAAACACCCAAGAACAGATATCCAGCAGAGTTGTCTGCATTAAATGAGAAAACTGTGCTAATATAGAAGCAACGTTTGCATCAGTAGTATTGTGATACACACGCCTTGTAGCATTGTTTCGAACTAGCTAATATTGTAACAAATAAATAATTCAATACATCTAACTTAGGGTTGACACTAGTAAGTATCACTCAAAAATGATTACTAATCATATAATTGGAAAGTACAGAAAGATGAAGGCAGATTGACTGACTGTTTAACAGACAGAAAAAAAACATCTTGTTTTTCTTTTTACTGAGCTTATCTGCTGATATGTACTAAGGGTTTCTTTATTATTAGTATGTTATTATGATTAAAAAAGTATGCAAAACAAGAATCTTTCTTTTTTTTTTTTTTAGTGGACTCAAACACGTTACATTTTAGTAGGTATAAACAATTGTTTAAGCAAATAAAACTTTCTTAATAAAAATACCTGCAATCATACGCATAGAGGTGGTCATCAGATTTGAGGAACTAGGTATTTTCTTCCACTACATTGATTTTCTGTGTGGAAAATGAAACTAATTAATCGGACTGCTTAAAGTTTGGGGTTTGATTTGCCTAAGGTAAAGAAGAAGTCATGGCCCAGTTTAACATGTATTGCCAGTTCCAGTCTAGCTGGTCTCAATACTTTTCAGCTACAACATGTTTCTCAGATCATGGCTGAAAATGGTTTATTTCAGCAGCCCAGCTACAAAGCAAGCATAGTTATGCATAAGAAATGCAATCAAATGAGCATAAAAAAGTCTTCAAGTTATGTCAGATGATGCCATAAAATTAAATCTCATTCCTATGGAACCTGGTAATGCAAAGGTCATCCAAATAAAAGACATTTGAACTGAATATGTGGATAAATGGCATAATTTCTTCAACCCTCTTCTAATAAGACCCATATTATTTCTTATTCATTTTGATGTAGTTATGTTTATATAACTGAAATAATGTGCCGCATATACTGAGTTAAAGTATCTCTTCAATGGTGCATCAACCCTGAGTATCTGCCTGCAGTAATCATGAACATGACTACATCCATCTGGAGATACAAACTAAGGAGCTGCTAATTTTCTGCATCAGTTATTTTTACATAATAGAAATGTTTTACAAAAATGCTTATCCACACATAAATTGCTAAAGCATTGTACAAGTACAGTTTTGCTCACTGAAGAGAATAAAGTTTTTCATAAGTAGCAGTTTATTACCATATCAACCAGTAGAACAGTTACATTTACAGGCAGTAAAAAGTGCTCCTGTAACCGTCAGAATATAAAAACACAACATATATCGATGCTAATAAAACTATGGTAGGTTCTAAATATTAGTATATTAATTATGAAGCAGGTGAATAGAATACATTTAACAGACAAGATATATTCTCTGTATATTTACATTTGTGTCTTTTGCTTTCTTAACATATATCAGACAATACAGCCATGAAAAAAATGACCATCACAAAGATAGCAGAATGTAAAATAAAAAAAAAAATTGAGTTCAGAAAATGAATATATGAAAGTGCTTATGTATGTCTGAACATCTTTATTCCTTTGACATTTTGTACAATACCTATGGAACATATAGCACAGTGAGGTTGAGTTTCTGTGACCATTATATAATTCTCTGTTTTCATAGATGTGATTGCAACTTCTAAAAACTAGTATCAAGCAGTAATTCCCACCCTCGTATATGTTCTTTAGTAATTTGTTTTTGTTCTTTATGACTCCTGTAATAATGTCATTGTAAATTAAATTGCAAATTATCTAAGAGAAAAATGTGAAACAATCACCTATTCCATATTGTCAAGGTTATATTTGCTACTTAATGCAAAAAGAGCAAGAACGAATTCCGAATCATGAATGTGTGTAACAATCCTGTTACATGCATCTACTTATAGTGGTGCTAAGTTGGTAGAATTGTCTTTTAATATCAATTAGATGCACATAGAAGTGTGGGATATTTAAACAAAGGCAAAAGTGTAATTGATACTTCAGATTGTTTAAAACTGATCCACAGGGACTATTTCTTCTTGAATATTACCTTTCTATTGATGTTATGCACTGCAAAGAAAGCTATATTTGTTAAGCATGTGGTTTCTAGTATAATGCATGTGTCTGTTGCTTTATTTACAGAGATTAGCACTGTCTGCCAACACAGGAATATGTTTAGTTGTAGGTGCTGTGTCATGTTATTCATAATGGCATGCCACTGTTAATGATGCATGCTGTGTCTCATTACCTTATTGTACTTTTATAAGTATGTAATTCATTTGATGAATTTTGTATCATATGATACATATGTCCGGTATTCCCATCCTGTCATGTCACTTTCTCCTTCCTGCCAACACGTCTACTTATTTGATTAATGTGTGAAGAGATTTTTCATTTTCTGTATGTATGCTCACATTTCAATTGATCTCAGTTTGCCAAGAGACTGTGTGCAATCTCTGTAGTTTTTAAAGGAAAAGATAGAGTAACTTGGACACTAGCAGTTTGTCATTAAAAATAATCACTTTTGCTGCCCAGGACTCATACTACAAAGTATTTTGGCTTCCAGTAATACTGTGTTTTACTCCCATGCAGATATACATATCCATGGGCTATCTGGGGTTATCATGGCAAATCTGTAATAGTTTGCTAATGTACATATTTTTGGAGGAAATAACTGAAGCACATGACTCTGAGGGCATGAGTTCCAAATGAAAGATGTCATCTGAAAAGAAATTTATAAAACCTATCCATTTGGGGACTTTAGATCTAAAACAATGGTACAGTTAATGATGGACTCAATGCTAATAGATTATAATAGTTCAAGTCCAGTGGGTCCATTGGTCATTTTAAGGTGGGCATCTTAGCTTCTCTTCACTAAGTCAGTACAATTTCATATCCTTAATTTGCATTGTACTAAGAAAGCCATCCTCTTCGTTATGCATTGGTGAGTGCCAAACGTGTTTCTTTTGCATTAAAAAGAATTATCTTAGAAGGATCATCATTTTATCTGTGTGTGTGTGTGTGTGTGTGTGTGTGTGTGTGTGTGTGTGTGTGTGTGTGTGTGTGTGTGTGTGTGTATGTATATATATATATATATATATATATATATACATATATATATATATATATTTCATTTTTTTGTCCCTCCCCTTGACTGAAATAAATATCCATTACTGCCCAGTGCATTTCTTTTCCCATTCACCCTCCTCTACACTGTCCAGCTCTGCCCCCTGTAACATGGGCTACTGACCTGGAGTCACATTCAGTGGAGTTAATTATCCATTTCTGGAGGGAAGAAAGGATATGGAAGCATTCCAACTGAAGCCATCTGCTCTTAACATTAACTATTCCATGACGATGTAGGAAGAAATGACAGAAGCATGTCACTGTGGGCATCCCTGTTTATGAAGCGCTAACATCATCAGCCTCTCTGAATGCATAAAATCACTTCTCGGACAATAGTCCTGATCTTCTGTCTTCACTGGACAGCAGCATAGTACCAAAGAAAACCTGCACCCTCCCCTGAAGTAGGTAATCTGACTGTCAGCAGCCACACCTGTCACCTTAGCCAACCCTACATATTCCATTATTACTAGTCAATCTGAAGGAATAAGGGTCACAGACAGATGCCCTGCCCCTTAGTCAATGGACAGGCTAGAAGAATCCATTATTTTACATCTTCACGTTTTGCATGTTAGAGAAAAAAGTTCACCATAATCCTTTGTTTCTTATCATTAAATTATGAGGCCCATATTATCCTTTTGTAACTAAGGAGCACAGAGCTGTAACTAAGACAGGTAAGGGGGTGGTGGTACCCTAGCTGCAGGTTATTAGGGTATACGATTGTCAGGTGCCTATTTTGTATGGATTCACTGTATGTGGCCCTTGCTTTTGAATGCTGATAATGTACTTGCAGTCACTATTAAAGTGGTGAAACATTCAGTGTATGGTGGCTTAACTATGGCAGTCTGCTACATAAATTTGTATCATGCAGATGACTACAGTTTCAGAAGAAAGATTTTTTTTTTTTTTTTGGTCATCGACTTTAAGTTGAGAGGGGGACCCACTTCAATAAACTGCACAGGGTACTGTAAGATATAGGGATGTTTCTGAAGTATATTCTTTAGATTTTAATGCACAGATTTTCATGATGTCTGCTCCAAGGTGATTATATTATTGGTGTTGCCAGGTGATGATGATATTTTAAATGTATTTTATTTTACATTGGGTGATATCAGTGATGCATTAAGTAATACAGTAATTTCCCTTGAGTGTATAGACATTCCTCTTGGAATTAGATGTGATACAAATATAATTTTCTGCCTTTGTTATCTAACATTGTTACTGGATATCTCATGACCACCACTGTTACATATAAACAACATCTGAAGTTAGACATATTTCAATGTTTAAGTATATTATAAAAAAATCAAGTATTCAGGCCTGCATTATTTGTGTCTTAAATGTGCTTCCTTCTTTACTTATTAGCACAAAGATATGTTTTTAAGCCTTTAAGCCTAAAACATCCTAAAATGGTATGGTATGGTTGCATCATAAAAAACTCAATGAAGTTGTAAAATATAAACATTGTAGAAAAGCTCCAGGTTTTTCATTGTAGTGTATTTCTCAAAGGTTTCCTAAATGTCTCTCCCCAGAAGGTCTGCCTATATGGTAATTGTCTGATGTCATTCTTTCTGAATTATTATGCCAGGAATGCACTGCAAGGGGAACTAATAACAGCAGTGAATCCAATACTGAAATTAAGTATCTATAACATGGAAAATGTGACCAACTGGCAAAAAATGTTTCATGATCATGAAATAAGCGTCCCTTACAGACCAGAAGATAATCATTAATCACTGTCTTTATAGACATCACACCGACATGCAAATTAATATTTTCAGGAAAATCTTTATCAGCATGCCTGCTTGACACAGTTTTATAGAGTACTCTAATAGAAAGTACATGATCATGATGCAACTGCTGAAAATGTAAGAGGGGATGAAACATAAATAAAACAAAAACTACTTTACAGTTCTCAGTTGTCAGTTTGTTTCTTGGCCTCAGTGATATATGTGCTTTTCTATACACGCTCACTGTATCTGCATAGGATTTCACTAAATGTTTTAGTTTCCTGTCACATCCCAAAAAAACATGGTAGAACTGTCTTTCTTCCTTATCATAACTTTCAAACTCTTAGCATAAGAAATCTGAACAAAGCTAGAAATAGTGGGGGTCAAAGGCACATTTATTTATTTATCTTACATTTGTTTATTTGGAAAGTCCATCTGGACATATGTCCTTTTTTAGTGGAGGCACAGGGAGAAAAGGTCCAAGTCAATTAAGTAACATAATAACAAGAAGGTAATAATAATAATGTACAATGTAACAATAAAACAGTAGGTAACATAGCAACATTGTGAATATGAAATATAAAATATACAGAGCATTTGGGGTAACATACAAAGTCACAGAAATAAAACAATGACAACATTAAAGAAGTAGAGACATTTGGTTAGACAGTTATAGCGGTAATCATAACTATTCTGCAGGAGTAGTTTTTGATGTAATGGATAGGGACAGGATTTAACTTGAATTGGCTGGTGGTGTTTTGTGGGGGGTGTATTATGATTTGGTTCTGGGGGGGGTGAGATTGGACCTGGGCTTGTTGTTGGATAGAGTTTGAATGGATTCTGTGAAGTAAGTGTTCAATTGGGTTGCCACGTGTTTATAGCTGTTAGCTGATTTTTGGAGTGGGAGTGGGAGTTTTACCTGGTTACAGTAAGTTCCTAACTGCAGCACATAACTTTAGTGGGTTATTCTGATGTTTGGTTTGAATATTGTGGTAGTAGTTGGATTTGTCAGTTTTAATTATTTTTTTATCTCTATTTCGAAGTTCAAGGAAGTGTTGTTTAGTAGTGCTGGCTTTGTTCTTATGGAATAGTGATTAGCCTTATCTCTGGCTTTGAGTAGGGCTCTGGTTTCTTTGGTTAACCAGGGTGCATAATTGGATTTGACTCTAATATTTCTAGGTGGTGCATGTGTGTTGAGTATGTCAAGGAAGGTTTTGTTAAAGGAGTGTACTGCCTCATCTAAGGGCATATGTTTGAGGTGTTCCCAGGAACAGTTTTTTAGGGCAGAGTTAAAATTATTGAGATTGAAACCTTTTTTGTTTCTAATTGTACGGAAGGAGATTTGATGTGTTGGATGGTTGTGGTGTCTTAGGAGAAAGGGTAATGCTGTGGTCTCTCAGGTTGTCAGGGAGGCAGCTCGAGTAGGATGTTAGGTGGGGAGAGTTAATAAGAATCCAATCAAGTATGGATTGACATTTGGAGGTTTTATTGGTCCTAGTGGGAGGTGTGATGACTTGGACAAAGCTGTACAGGTTAATGTTTGTTGTTAGACTTGGGGAGGAACACAGGAGCCAATCAATATTAAAGTCACCCATGAGGATGGTCTCTTGAGGAAGAATTCTGGAAAACCATTGTAGCAGATTTTCAAGCGTGGCAATTTTGTTGCCTGGTGGGATGTAACCACCTATGATATTAAGATGTTTACTGGATGTAATGGTTAGTTTGGCTAGAATTACTTCAGCATTTCCTATATCTGGGTTAGTGGAGTCCAGGAGGTCAAGAGTTAGGTGGTCTTTATATAAGATAGCTATACCTCCCCCTTTTTTGTTTATTCTATCTTTCTGTAAAATATTGTAGCCTGGGCAGTGATTTCTTTACTGTTGATATCTAGTTTTAGCCATGTTTCTGTTAAAGTAACTATACCAGGGGAATAGTGAGATACTAGTGCATGTAGACTGTGAGTTTTGTTAGCTATACTTTTTACATTTATGTTGAAGAAGATGAGGGATGATTTGTTTCTTTGGTGGGGTAGAGCAGGATTAAATTCAGATGAAGAGGGTAGTGAACCATGGGTTGAGTTGGGACCAGGATTGGGATGGATGTCTCCACTGATTTTTAATTGTTTAGTTATGTGATGAAGGAGTTTGGAGAGCTTATATAGGATCTTAGTGAATCTAAGGGATGTTGGAGATTTAGTTACCTGAGGAAGGAATGTAAGTAAGTGATAGTCTATTCTGATGGTGAGGAAGAGGGTTGGAGCTATAAGAAATTGTTGAGAATTATGTGGTGTTGTATATGTGGAAGTCTGCCAGGGTGGGGGAGTAGAGCATTTGAGAGCTGTATTGTATAATGAGAGGCTGTATAACAGGAGTAGCAGAGAACAGGAGGTAAAAATGAGTAGAGTTAGTTTTAAAGTTGTCATGCTGAGTGGGGACAATATGTGTAAAAGTTAGTGGATGTGGGTTTTAAGAAGTGTGCTATATGTGATCTGGGATACTGTGCAGTAGAGGGGTGTAACTGAAGATAATGGGAAATGTGATTAGGTTGGTTGGAATTGGGTATAGGTTGGTAGGTGTGGCTATAATTAAGTATAAATGTACATATAGTAGGGATGTGTGGGAATTAGGGGTAGGGTAGGGGAGCAGAGTGAGCCCACAGTGGAGCGGAGGGTGAACGGAGCAGGTTGAGCCCCCACAGGCTGTCTTGGCCGAATGACAAAAACAAAACAAAGCAAAAATCAGTGTCACTGAATAGCAAAAGTCAGTATGTGCCCTGCCTTACAAGTTAATCATTTCTATCTTAGTTTAGAAAGTTGTTGGAACAGGGTAGTCCAGATAATGGTGGGCAAGAGTAGGGGAGCAGGTAGAGGAAGAAGTAGAAGGGGAAAAGGCCATGTCTGGTGTTTGCGGTGAAGGATAGTGTTAGGAAAATACAGGGGTTAAGTCACAGAGTAGAACAAAGACTATGATAGTAAAGTAGAAGGAAAGAAGGGGTGGCAAAGAGACTTCTGTAGTGTGCAGGCCTTTACAATATAAAGTATTTGCTAGCTACTTTTTATTAGATAGGAGGTACAAATATGGTATTCATTTTCTTCTAGAATGTTAGAAATAGGGACAAGTGTTAAATATTGCTCCTATATATACAAAAAGTTGCTAGAATAACATGTTTTGCATTAGTATGCGTTTTCTGGAGAATATGAAGTCTGAAACTCAATGTCTGTCATTATTTAGTGTCTTCAGTTCTCATTGATTTGCCAAAACCACAATTTTTCTGATGAACAGAATAAAAATATAAGACAAAATCTGGATAGTCCATGAACATTTTAACAGTTGAGAGGTATGTTTCCTACTGCCCAAAGTGTGTTGTGTGTGTGTGTGTGTGTGTGTGTGTGTGTGTGTGTGTGTGTGTGTGTGAGTGTGTGTGTGTCTTTGTGTTTATTAGCATTTTTCCAAAGACAGTATGGTACCCCAATCAATGCTAGTTTTGCCTTCTCTCAATGAGTACAGGGATAGATTCCAGCTCTCCCATACCTCTGAATAACACAGGTAGTCAGAGAACAAATGAATGTATAAATGTATGAATGAAGTGGATGGATTAATGAAGAAATATAACCAAAAAAGAACATGGTAATAAAGATAGCTTGCAAAAATGTATGATGGCTGAAGTTCAAGACACACTACACAGTAGGTCATGTCAGTGCAGAGAAAACTGTAAAATGCCTCATAAATACTGGAATATGGAATAAGAACATTTCACTTTAGCACAGCCAATGGCAATGCAAAGTGTATGGTGTTGGACTCTTGACATCAGTCATTGTGGATCCATGTATTGTTGTATCAGTACTTCTAAATGTGAAACTTTTAGCCTGGCTGTACCTGACAATTAATAATAATTATTTTTCAGGTAGCCATACAATGTACTGTCAAATGATAAGCTAGTCAAGAAGACACCACGCAACACTTCTATTTGACATAAAAAACAGAAATAGTCGGAATAGTATAAAATATTTTTTTTACTTCAAAGGACAGTAAGCACTGATGAAGTCCTGACTTTCACATCTGTATTCTTTATGCTTTTGTTTTATCACTAATTGCTTCAGTGTTTTTCCTCGGACACTTCTATTTGACATGGCACCATAAAGTCCAGTTTGGTTCTCCTCCTGAGTAAGCTGCCTGTAATTGGACTTTCCTATCACCATCCTTCCATTTTTTTCATTCCTTTCTCTTGCCACTGAACCAACAGAGTATTTTTGTGCTAGATTTTTAGTTTTTGTCTGAAACGATTTCAATGCAACTGTGAATGTCTTTAAACCTACATAGTGACCTCTTAAAAGTATAGTAGCTACAGAGTCAGTGTTGTGTGGTACACATCTAGGTGAGCAGGCTTCCTGATCCCAGAGCATCCATTTCATGTGTAATTAATGTTCCTTCATGCCAGAAAGAAGGAAAACATGTTATCATTGTCATACTTACAGTGGAAGTCACAGGAAAGATGTTTTGTTAAAAGGCAATTTATAAGCATGTTGTGAGCCAAAGTAAAAAATATCATATGGCACATAAGGTATTTAGCCAGAACAAAAGCAGAAATGCCTGCTTGGACTATGTGTACAAATCAAAAAAAGCACAGACTGTTTTTTAAAGTCGTGCCATTTCAAAGCAAGTTAAAGCAACCCGGTATTTTAGGGCATATTCCATGTGAACAGCTTTGCATGATACAACGTTTCCATGCTGTACAAATGAGAAATATGTGTTTAATGCCATAACTGTTATAACACTACAGAGAAATGTCACACCACTGAACACAATAGTGATTAAAAGGTACAGAGTCAAAGAATTTATACATTGAGTCAAAATATTCACAGGGGCATCCAGCATGAAGTGTTGACTAGTAATTTGGTTTTGCACCAAAATGTATGTGCAGAGCAAAGAAGTGAAAACTCATTTTATAATAATTGTGATGTCCCCACTCTGGTCCAATAATCATAGAGCCTCAATCCTCACCACTGACACTGGATTAGGATGCATACCTCTCAACTGTACAGATTTTTGCAGAATGTCCAGATTTTTGCCTCATACTTTTGGTCTTTTTCTCATACAGTTGTTGCTTTCTGGCAAATCATTGAGGGTTGACGTCAGAAAATAATGACAAGACATTTGAGTTTTAGACTTTATACCCTTCAGGAAATTCATGCTAATGAAAAACTTTTCATTTTATCAACTTTCTAAGTTTGTAACAATAATATTTAAAAAGTGTCCCTATTTTTGGGCCTCAGTCCCCCCATTATGTATGGCTTTGTCAAGATTTCTTGCTCTAAGAGGTTGAAAGGTGTGACGAGTAGTAATGGGAGTAATATGTTACAATATGTAATATATTACTGCAATATATTACTATTTCTAGTAACTAAAAATATAACTAGTTACGTTTTCAAAATTGTAACTAAATAATAGTAATATATTACTTTGTTTAGTAACTAGTAACTTAAATGTGAGTTGCTTTTCAGTTACTTTTGCGTAAACAAGTGGTTCTCAATGTGGGCAATATTGCCCCCTAAAGAGCGATAGAAAACTTCCGGGGTCCCTGGATAGAATGGGTAGTAATCAGATGTTAGGAGGTAATAGAGACTTTGAAGGGGCAAGTTGGATAAAAAATTACAACATAATGCTGGCACAACTCATAGCATGTAGCATTCATAACAGGTCATTAAAATTAGTATTGAGCAAAATTTACTTCATTTTCAGCACAGCAAGGAGGCAAAAGCTAATGACAACCAGAATCTGGCCCTTCCCTGATACTGTGGGACTCTCACCCACTAAAACACCCCCTTACACTGGGACAATTCTAGCCTACTAGAGATCATATCCTTACCTTGCCATATAATTAACAGCATTGGTTCTCCAAACCACCGTCAACCAGAATCAAGCTCGCCACTCATCGGTTTAACACCCAACACCTCAAACCACTGCAGCAAGCAGGACTCATTGGGTGGATCTATGATCAACCAACTTTTGTCTTGACAATCTTTTGTTATGTTCTATTTAAAATTCTTTTTGGTTTTCAGTTTTTAGTTGCTGAAAATAGACAAAATGTGATAGGCAGAATGAATCCTGGTATATTGTCTGGACCCATTGATGCAGTGTTCTTGGCCTTAGAGAGAGAGTTAAAGACCTGTTCCCTAGTGATATTTGATTTCCTGAGGGAAGGTTGAGGGGAAGAGAGTGGTAAAGTTGGAGGTGAATTTATTGGCCATTAGGTTTGCTATATCTTCTGGCTTAGTATAGGTGGCTCCATTTGCAATGAGTTCTGCATACAACTGTGTATTGTGTTTGAGACTGTGGATATAGCTAAAAATGCCTCTAGGTTGTTCTTTGCCTGGGAGGCCAAATTTATCTCAAATATAGCTTTGGTAGACTTTACGTGTCCTCTGCAAAGTTTGCTTAGTTTGACAAGAGTGCTTTTATCCTGCTGGATGCAGCACCTCCTAATTTTTATTATGATTTTCTTCCTTCTGTTATACAGCCTATTGATTTTGTGATTTCACCACGGTGGCTTGTTTTTTGAGTTAGTTCTATACTTCTTCCTGTTGGGTACAGCTGCCTCTGTGAAGAGTTCTGTATAGGCAGCAGTGTTCTCAGTGTTTATGTGGGCTTGAAATTTTGCCAGGTTATCACTTAATAGCAGGCGGTTAGTCTTAGAGTAGTTTCTAAATATTCCAGGTTTAGCTGGGAGTCCAGGTTTTATTTTTACTTTAAAGGAGACCATTTTGTGGTCTGACCTTACCTTGGAAGGGATTACAGTAGGGGGTGTGCAGCACTCTCCCATATTAGTGAGGACCAGATCCAGTATGGTTGCACCCCTGGTTAGTGTATTGCCTATCTGGTTCAGGGAGTTTATGTTCACAAAATCAAGGAATCTCTGTGCCTGTATTTTTGGTATCATATAGGATTCTCAGTTAAAAGTGGGGCAAAGTTTCCCATGAATATGGTATTGGGATGGATAGTGAGTGTTTCTAATAAGTTTAAATACATGGTATGAGTTTCCTGGGTCATAAAGGGGGACCTATATTGTGCAAGAAGTGGTACTGGATTTTGCCTATGGTGATTTGAACATGGAGCAGCTCAAGTGCATTGTTCTGTCTGACCATCCTTGTGGTATATTTAATTTTTATGTAAATTGAGACACCTCCACTTTTATTCTCTGTCTGTGTAGTAGCTGGCCTAAATGTGTGGATGGTCTTATAACCTTGCACTGTTGGTGTGCTCTTTGCAGCTTTAAACCATGTCTCAGTGACTGCACTGACATCAGCATTCTTTAGGTAAAGAGATCATCTAGGGAGTGGAGGTTTTTTTTAGACTCCTAGCACTGAGCAGTGATACCTTTAGGTTTTCTTGGTTTTGATTTGCTATGTTGGAAGTACTTTCAGTTTGGCATTGCCTAAAAAGGCACTGTGGGGAAGACAATGTTTTAGCTAATATTTGAAACCCTAGAGAGGAGAGGTGCAGACCGTTCCTGGCAAAGCAGTGTGGTCTGTTGACCATCTCCATCCAGCTGACAAATATTGCAGCCCCTTAGAATGACACCAGAAATTAAGGCAATTATTAAAGTCAATCGTCTTTTATTCGTATTGTGGCTTCATCCTTTAAGAAGGTAAAATGCTGCTCAATGCCTGTGACACATATTCCGAGAACTCCATGGTGTCTTTCTTCATATAGTCTAGGAAGGTACATGTCAGATAATTTACTCCCACATGGGCTATGACTGAGTCATACTGGTACTTTTGGTCCAGTGACTTGCGTGCCTGCGTAATGTGGTGGATCCTAGCTCCTGAAAAGCAACCGACTGTGACTTTCTTCTTATTCAGCCTGGGGAGAGGTACATCACAGTGTCTCACAATGGAGTCTCCAATGACCGGAATGTTGGATTGTGTAGTGGCTTGCCTTATGGGCTTAGAGCTAGAGGCTCCATGACAGGTGACTCTGTGTGTTGATGTGTGGATGTTGTTTTGAAAGAGTGCATTTGGGCTGCTGAGGGTATTTGTCATGTGTACTTCATCTAGGAGGTCTTTGTCATTTAGGAAAGTTACACCTAAGTGTCTCAGTATATGTGGGTCTATATGTCTTATTTGGATTGTGTGTGATGGGTTCAGCATGTGTACTGCTGACAAACTTATGAGATTAGGAGTACTTTTATGTGAGAGCTTTACCTCCAGTAACATGTTGTAACTACATCTCTTACATATCACATTATTTTGTTTGAGAATTAAGTGGTTGACAGTAAACATGAGGCAATTTTTACATTGCCTCAGGATGCCCATATTCACCAAGCTGGTAACAGAGATAGTGGGAAAGTTGATATCCATGCCATCAGACCCTTTTTTATTAATTATATAGGTGGAGTGAGAATATAAAGCAATGTCATGAGTATTCGGTTTGCAACTCTGGGGACAGTGCTTGTCAATGCAAACTAGATGTCCTGTGTTCATTTAGGTACTGGAGAATTTCAGTTGCACTTTTTCAGGAAAACTGTCACTCAAGGTGTCTGTGCCTGTACAGATCACGGCCAACACTTGAGGGGAAATTAATACGTTGACTCTGAAACTTTAAGGATGGAGTATTTATACAGATATTCTGAGGTTAGAAACAAATCAAGCAGTACTTACTGAAAATAAAGAATTAGCTTGTCAGGAATGATGAAAAGAGGGGGAGTTGCATGAATGGCTACTGCCTGGCTACTACTAATGCTGGTCTCACCACAGCTTCACTTTGTTGGGATACAATACTCCTTTGCTTCTTCTCTCATCAGAAGCAAAATGTTAGCAACAATCCCAAGATGAGAAGCAGGCCACAGCCTGTTTAGTCATCAACAGTATTGACCCAAATAATGCACGGATCTTTAGGCTAGTTGTAGCCTTTTCCTGGCAGATGCCTTGAATAGCAACCGGACTAATCAGGAATGTTAAGCACAGACATTCACTGTCCAGTCAGAAACAGCAAGGAATCAATGCACTCTGCTCCTTCTCTCACTAGGAACAGAATATAAGTAAAAATTCCAAGCTGTCACCTATGAAGCAGTTATTAGGCTTTGTGGTGTTCAGCAGTCTCCAGGAAACAATGTCCCTGTGCTCCTTCTCTTACTGGAAGAAAACAGAAGTGCTAATCCCAAGATGACTACTGAGAGGTAGAATGTGGGCTCTCCAATAACTGGTGGTCTTGCAATAAACGTTTAACGGTATGATGAAAAATGGGTTAATGTTATAAGCACTGCAGTGTGCACTAAGCAGGTAGATATGAAAAGGGGGGTAATTAAAGTTTCATCTGTATAAGTGGAGAGACACTAATTTTAAAAGAGGAAGACAGATTGAAAGGGGGTGGGCACTTTTGTTTTCTGGCTCTATGGAATACAGTGGGATAACCACCGCGTGACATACGAGTTTGCACCTAACCTCTAAATAGTTGAAGGGGAATGATTTTACAATATGATAATCTTGTGTTTACTCACAACAGCTACTGAAAGGGGAGAGGGAAGGAGATATGTGGTCAAATTAACATAAGGGGCAGGAAACTAAAAAGACAGTTGAGTTTAAGAACACAACAGCAACAGGGTGTCAGGGTGGAAAAAAATTCTGTGTGACTCAGAAGAGACAGCTGTGGTCTCTTTCCATGTTTTAATATGCAATTAAAAGCAGAATGCAAGTAAAACATTGTGTAAAGAAAACAAATCACAGTAATCAAAACAGAAGAAGGCAATACAGTAATACAAAATACAAGAAATCAAAAGCAAACTAACTTTCCCTCACAGCTAGTTGTGTCAGAGTCTTGTTAAGCTTTTCCAGTAAAGTCCAGAAAATATCCCAGGATACCTTCTAAATAGCAGGAAACATGACCTAGCAGGGCCTCTGGAATTCCTATTTAAATATAGCCTCTGAATAGGCTTCATGCCTCATTAATGTAGAAAATCAACAATCATCCCTCTGTACAAACGTAGGCCATCTACAGACCCTGGAAACTGCAGACCCATTAGTCTCACTAGTCTTACATGGAAAGAATTATCATGGAAATGATCAATAGTGGTATAGTAAACCTTCAGTAACTGGACCCAACCCAATTTTGTTTCATCAAGGGCAGATCATGCCTACTCAACCTGATGGACTTCTTTGAGAATCTAGTGCATTGTTGCAAACTCAAGAGGTTAGGTGCAAACTCGTATGTCACCCAGTGGATAGCCAACTGGTTCACAGCCAGGACCCAGGAAGTTAGAATTGGGGAGTCCACCTCTACAAAGTGACCAGTCACAAGTAGAGTCCCTCAGGGATTGGTCCTTGGATTGCTCCTTTTTGGCATTTACTTCTCTGAAGTCAAGGCCAATGTCAGTGGTCTCTTGCTGAATACATTTGCAGATGATTGCAAATTAGGAGCTGTCACTGAATCCCACACTGACAGAAATGTTGTCCAGGAGGTGCTGACACAGACAAACAACTGGTCTGAGAGCAATGGACTAAAACTAAATGCCAAGAAATGCATAACAGTATCCTTCGGGAAGTCACCCACCCCTGGTAGCTACATATTGACAACACACCCCTTAGAGATGACCCAGCAGTCAGGGACTTATGAACACATACAGTAATCTAGCCTTTAACCATCACATCTCTACAGTAGACAGGGAATCATTCTATGTTTCTCAACTTATAAACAAAGATATGGCATCTAAGTCCAAGGAAGTCTTTGTCCCACTGCATTCTGCATTCATCAGACCTTTCATTGAGTGCAATGCCTCCTTTGGTATGTACCTAGCCAGGCATGTCCAACAATTGAAACATCCACAGAGGTTCCTCACTAAAACAATACAGGGCTTAAGTAAAATGTCTTATGCAGACTGCCTCAAGGCTCTGTCCCTATAGACTTTTTGAGGGGAGATCTATGTCTGACATACAGGGCATTGTCAGACCCCACTCTGATGGACCTCCTGCATCTCCACAAAACAAATAACACCAGAATTACCTGTTTTAAAGACTTAAACCTTGCCTGTGATATACGTAGCACCTGGTGGAAAGATGGGTATGTATCCCAGAGATTACCCCATCTCTGGAACATGCTCCCCATCCATGGGAAGCAGAGCCCCTTCCTAAACCAATTCACATGAAACGTAGACAATTGGATTGGGAACAGGAAATTCATCCCTGGTTTGGCACCTATGTTTCTAATTGACATAGGCAGCCTGTAAGTGGTTCATCTCCCAAGCCCTAGTTTGCAAATGTTTCATCTCCGAAGTCCTTGCTTACACTTATCAAGGGTATCAGAACTTGTCAGACATTTGGGGTGCATGACTTGGCTTAAAAAGGCCCTTGTGGTCATTAGCCAAGTAAACACACTTATGAACCTATAGGTCTTGTGCTGCTGGCTGTGTATTGTTTGCTTTAATTATTATTTGTGACTCTGTAGCTATAAAGACTAGTCTTCTTCATCTCCATTCAGATGCTCCCATTAGGGGTCACCATGGTAGATCAACAGTTTGCAGAACAAGTGGCAGTAGATTTTTATGGTGTCGAGTTGCCAGCCCAGTGCCCAACCTTTCTCAGAAGGCACACGCCAATTTAGAATCTCCAATCTACTGCAGCATGTCTTGGGAATGTGGGAGGAAACTGGAGCACCCAGAGGAAACCCACATGAACACAAGGCGGGCATGCAGACTCCACACAGAATGCACCCCAGCTGAGAATTGAACCAGAGAACATCTTGCTGTGAGGTGGCAATGCTGACCGCTGCAACATTGTACCCCCCAGCTATAAAGACAAGTGTGCTGGAGTTTTTCAGCTGTTAAATGCTATTAATCATCATTGTAACATTGTGTATACAACTTTAATAATACACTTATATGCATGTGCTTACTTGTGTGAGTAAATCTCATTATTATAATTTACAAACTATACTTATGTAAAAGTAACATATTACTTTAGCCAGTAGCTAGTAATAGTAATATATTAGGTTTTTAGAAAAATAGTAAGTAATAGTAATATATTAATTTCACTGAAAGTTAACTAGCAATAGTAACTTACTACTTTTATAAGTAATTAGCACAACACTGGTGGCAGGATGTTCACTTGGAATACAAATGTATATACTCAGTAATTCCAGATGCAGACCTCTCTGTATCAAGTACAATATCCCTCAAGATCACACATGGAACACACTCAGCCCAGGGTCTGGGTTTCTTTCTCTTTTTCTCCCTATGTCCCCAGTAAGGCTCCCCACTGGCATAGCTGTAGGGTTAAGTCCTCAGCCATGTGTCCAAGCCAAGTCCTCCAGCACCCTTTCTGTAAAACCAGTGCTTCATGTCCCTGTTCCAAGTAGCTGCAATGCACACACTCTTTGAGTTTTAAGTTTCACACACACACGCACACACACACACACACACACACACACACACACACACACACACACACACACACACACACACACACACACACACACACACACACCTAGAAAAGACTGGCACAGATTACCTGCTCTACCAACTTTGCCCAGACTATAAGGTAGACTCACTACCACCAATCAGTTACTATAAGGCTCTTAAAAGTGTATCTAATTATACTAACTGAAGTAAATATTAATACAAATGGTAATGCTAACCAAACCACCAGGCTTTCAGGAGTAGCTACAGTGTCACCAATAGATATAAGCACTCTCAAAGGTTAAAATAGTCTCTAAAGGACCCGTCACAATGAAAAGTTTAAATATATTTAATAATAAATAATAAAAGAACATGAATATATGAAATATCTATTTACAATAAACACCAGAGTTTCAACACAGGCAATAGTAAAATAACACAGATGAATGGTTTCACACAGTTACAGAAAACAGTACTTAACTAATCTTACTATACTTTCCTACCAGATTTAGAGAATTGCTATCCCTGGTCACTTACTATAGCAAGACAAGATGAAGTAGGTGAGATATCCTTCTTTGTCATGTTATAAGAAAAGACTGCCACTGAGACTTCAGTATCCTCTAATATTAAAACATTATTTCTGTACAGAATGACATCACATACTGTACATCTGGCCATTGGCATCTGGTTCCCATGCACCCCCCCCCCATTGCTATAAGCTGTCAGGATTTATCACATAGGCATCAATAATTACCACACATGGGGCCTTGCTAAGATCTGCTGCAGCTCCTGGAAGCCATAAAACCATGAAATACCTCCACTCTTCCTACAGGAGCTAATAAACCATACTTCTTACAGATATTGCATGTCTGACTTCATTGAAAACTGTGAGATAACATCTTTATGGCCTAAGCCCAGTGATTTAATTTTCTTACTATTTTCAGGAGAATTGAGATTAAACTCTTCTTTTCTAGTATTATATGTTACAATAATGCATGTACATTTCTTTTCTTTCCAGCAGGGCACACTGTTGATATATTTTTAACACAGGTATGTTTACAAAGCAGTTTGATATTGAATTAACATATAATTCTTTACTATATTCCACTTAGCTGTGCTGGCATCCACTGCCCTACTTCTCCTGAAAGAGCTGGCAGTACCTCCTATCATCACAATAATACTAATGATACTCTGGAGAAGCAAAAATATTTCTATGATAACCAACTCACTGTAGGAATAAAAACACAAAGCACAAAATACCCACAGTGAACTGATGAATGCCACTTATGTTTCACAAAATATCTTATTTTGTTTGAAGGCCTGGGATGTCTACAAGATGAATATCAACCAAAGGTTTTAGGTATATAGACTGCAGAAATTTGAAGTATGCATATAAAAGTGCAGAGTACCTTTCTTCCTTCATACAATAACATAACTATTAATATGTTTTAAAGAGTATGTAACACTAAATTAAAATAAAATGCACATTTTAGCCAGAAACTGCACTGATTTGTCAGGGATATGTAGTCTGGTTGTTGCCAAGGTGGTGTATTGTACATTTTAGTGCTTTGTTCTAACATTTTGATCTAATGGTGGCATAGACCAAAGTATAATTAAAGAACTAAAGTTGTTCACATGACTTGATTTTCAAATATGTTGATGTAGTAGTTATAATGCAACTAAAAACAAACACTTGCAAGAATATGTGAATCATACCAGGGAGTAGTAAAGAGCAATGTACTATCATTTTTGCATTCTTCAATATTTTGTGCTGGATCTTATAAAACAGCAAAAAAGAGACAAACTGCTTTATTGGACCTGCTGTGATAACTGGTTCTCACCATTCAACATTTTCATCTCTTCTACATTTTTATACTTAATGTCCGTAGATTCCATTACTCCTTTTTCTGTAATATTATTTTGGTCCTGAGAAAATTAATTATTTAAAAGTAAAAAAAAAAAACTTCCAATTCTTTCTTTATTTGAGATACTGAAGGTCCGCAAATTTATAGTGAACCCCCAATTAGACCTATTGCTGCATCATGAGGCTCAAAAACAGAGCCTATAGCCAAATTCATTGACTGACATTTAAAAGAATGTTTTGTCCATGAGCCACGTGTACTTAAAGACTCTTGGTACCTACTCAAATGTCTAGTAGACTGTATTTAAAGACAATCTTACCTTCCTCAGTATTAATGAGAAAGATTTATTTTTTATTGATACCTCAAGAGGAATGTATGAGCTATTGTATAGAGCCATTTGCATTGGGTACAAGAATTTCAGAAGATTCTGCTTACATGGTATCATCTCTGATGAAATAAATATTGAAAAATAACTTTGTCTTCTTTGAGGAGGAATACTTTAAACAGACTAGAGGGGTTGTCATGCGAGCCTCCTCAGCCCCAATCTTTGCCAACATTGTTTTATGGCTGTGGGGGACAATGTTTAAATTTGAATCAGGGTACAAGGAATTGATTTATAAATATTACAGGTTCCTGGATGATATTTAGTTCTACAGGATGATGACATACACAACATTCCAGAATTTATAAATTATATCAACACTACTACCACCTTTTTGTCTTTCACAACACACTATTGAAGGTTGTAACTATTTAGATATACACATTTATAAAAACAAAGAGAATAAAAGATTAGATTCCTCCATTTACAGAAAACCAACTTATTCAAATAGCTTTTTCCACTTCAACAGTAATCACCCCTAATGGCAGAAAAGGAATTTGATAAGGGGTCAGACAATCAGACTATCAAGACTGATAATGGAGGATGAATGTTTTCACAAGGGACTTACTATTTTTAATGATATGATTAAACACAGAAACTATCCAACAGAACTTATAGAAGAACAAGGAACCTTTATTTTTAATGGAGAAAGTTACCCAATATGCTGTATTATTAAGATATCCCCATTCTTCCTCAGTTTAACAAGAAACAAATTTAATAATAACACTAACTGTGTTTTGACCTCTGACCAAATTTTCCTTACTATTAGAAATATAATTGAAAAGAACTGGAGTGGAGTATTTGGGGCATTTGAATTGACTAAGTAATTGTGACTAACACCAAAAAATAGTGTTCAGAAGGGGAAAGAACATGTAAAACTTGTTAAAAAAAAAAAAAAAACATGAATCTTGGGGTTGACTCTTGTAAGGTAGGTAGCATGAAAAAATGCAGAGCATGTTGAGAGTGTAGATTTATATATGAGAGCACCAACATTGTTTTAGGGAATTTTAACACGGGCAACTGATGCTTCATACCAGAGGTCAGCTCCTCATTGGACAAATCCGGCCATAAGCTGATCACCTTAGACATCCACATCCTGCCCCCACCCCTCATTAAGGTAATCGCCATAAAAAAACTTCTCCAAAGCCATCTTCATGCTTCTCAAGACAGAAGTGGCAAACTTCATGACACACATGCAGGTGGACAGTAGAAGTACAACTGCTGAATCTTACACCAATGCACTGTATGAATACAAACATGAGATCATGGATCATGCCATCCCAAATAGAACCAAGACACTCTCCTCCAAAAAAAAAAGGAACCCAATCTGGTGGTCCCCTGCCATAAACAAACTCTACAACAAAAGGAAGAAACTGTTGCAAAAAGAGTATAATCCCAAGATTGGAAAACCTCCCTTGTCAGACTCAGTAAGAAGCTGAGATCCCTCATAAGATCTTCCAAAGCTAGTTACAAAAACAAAATCACCACAGATTCTAAAGACAGCCACAAAGAATCCTATAGTTATGTCAAGAATCTCAATGGCAACACTTAGATCTGCTCTGAGTTACAGCACAATGGCATTAAATATACAGAACCAACTGATATTGCCAACATCCTGGCAGATAGGTTCAGTGCTGACTTCACCCCCCTCTCACCCCCTAAAGTTTCCATCTCAATACCAGAAGAATACCAAGTCCTGATAATCACGGTTGCACAGGTAAAAACCGCACTCTCCAAAGCCAAGAATATAGCATCCATGGGACAAGACAACATCCCGAGCTGTGTTCTGCATGAACTACAAAATGAACTGACACCCCACCTAAGTACCATGTTCAATCATAGCCTCACTTTAGGCTTTCTGCCTACTGAATGGCACACAGCTAGAGTTATCTCACTCCACAGACCCAAGAAGCTACTGCCTCATTAGCCTGATGAGTCTCATCTGCAAAGCCATGGAACGTATCATCATGGAACTTATAAATGAAGACATAGGTAACCTTCAAACTCTGGACCCCACCCTGTTTGGGTTTGTGAAAGGCAGATCATGCCTCCTAAACCTTCTTTGAAACAGTCAACAGAGCCATGGATGAGGGTAAAGTGGTTCACGCAGCCTATCTAGACCTCGCCAAGGCATTCAACACCATCCCCCACTCTGGAATCATAGATAAACTCACTAAACTTGGCATCAATCCCTATGCAACATGATGGGGATCCGACTCCAGACCAGTGACAAGTGGAGTACCACAGGGTTCAGTCCTGGGTCCACTCCTGTTTGGCATCTACTTCTCTGAAGTGCAGGCCAGCACAGAGGGTCTATGGCTAACAAAGTTCATAGACGACTGTAAACTGGGAGCCATTATTGAATCCTCAAATGATGTGGACATTCTACAAAAGGGCCTCACTGAGACAGATGCCTGGTATCAAAGCCATGGCCTCAAGCTCAACACCAAAAAATTCATCGTCATCCCTTTGGTAAAAACCCTGTGCCCATGAACTACCACATAGGCAGTAGTCCACTCAACACCGAAAGTGTGATAAGAGACCTAGGGACACAGGTGGACAGTAATCTCTCCTTTGATAACCACATCACCACAACAGTTAGGAAGTTCTTCTACATGGCACACTTCATCACAAAAGGTTTCTCATCCAGAAAAAAGGAGGTCTTTGTTCCTCTCTACTCATCCCTCATTAGACTCATTCTAGAGTACAACACCTCATTTGGTATGTACCTCACTAGACATTTACAAGAACTGGAAAGGCCACAGAAATACCTCATGAAGAGGATCACTGGCCTCAAACAGATGCCCTATGCAGACCACCTCAAAAAACTCCATCTCTACTCTGTTGCATATCACCTATTCAGAGGCGATCTCTGCCTAACATACAAAGCAATGTCAAACCCAGAGCTGTTGGACATGCTACACTTACAGAAATTCCAATCCCTCCAAGCCACATGATCCAGGGACCTAAACCTTGTCACCACAATAAACAAAACATGCTGAAAGGATAGGTTCCTGTCCCACAGATTCCCCATACTCTGGAACAGACTGCCCATTCATGTCAAGCAGAGCACCTCATTAGCCCTCTTTAAGAAAAATCTTGACAACTGGATGGGAAATTGGAAGCTCACCCCGGGGATCACATCTGTGGCTCTGTGTGACAGGGGCACAGGAAAATATTTTTTGGGTGGCATAAGCCAGGGAATTTTTATGGTTAGGCT
This sequence comes from Protopterus annectens, assembly GCF_019279795.1. Lineage (NCBI taxonomy): Eukaryota > Metazoa > Chordata > Ceratodontiformes > Protopteridae > Protopterus > Protopterus annectens. The sequence goes on along the minus strand of NC_056743.1, from coordinate 757,206,902 downwards.
TGTACAGGTCCTAGGGCCGATAGCCTAGTACCTACCTATGAACGTGTTGCCAAAACAAGGCAACTACGACTAAAATATGAGTGGAGTAGTTTACGTAGCAACCTGTGTATCTTGTACTGTACTGTATATAGGAAAAACTGAGAACCAATTTAAAAAGAGAATTTACCAACAAATATATGCCATTAGGAAGAAAGACAAGGCCAATGCATTGTATAGGCACACCACTAATTGCCTCAACTTTAAAACTTTTTTGTATTTTAGAAAAGGTGGCAGTTAACCACGGGGGTCTGAATTGGTCATCCTATTTGGAATACAGAGAAACCTACTGTCAGTTACTACTTAATGCCACCCAGTTTCCAGGAAGCAATGACAGAATTTATATCAGTAGTCTTATTCTTGAAAGCAGAAATAATTTAAGTGTTACCATGATATTTTTAAACACTTATTTTTTTACCAGCTGGTTCCATGGTCCTATTAACAATTTTAATGTTTACTGGTTTTATTATTATTGATATTCTATGCATGTGTTTTAAAATGTATTATACAATAAAAAGGTGTAAGGGTTCTTTAAACTAAACTTTTTTTAATTGATGTGGCAATTTGATAGGAAGTTGTTTGTAATATAAGGGAAACTTTGCAAGAGAAGTTTATCTGATGATTTTCTGTGTTGTTAATTAAAGGGGCGGAAATTCTCATCTACTGTAAGTGTCTGCAGTGCCTTCCTTACAGTCATGATCCTGGTTATTTGTTATTTTTGTAGTTTTATCAGTTACATATTTAGACTACAGTTTTGTTTAATCAAACAGGAAACATTGTTTGTAGTGTTTAGTTAATGGAATTCAGTTTATACAAAGAAATGTCAGTGGATGCCACTTACAAAGTTGTGTTCAATAAGAGCATGTTCTTGTGTGACAGATGGTAATGCAATCAGTGGTCAGGATTCATGAAAGACTAGAACATTAAGCAGTGCAAATTAGAATGGACAGCAACTTCTCAAAACCAGTGTGCCACACAATCACAGCCCTTAAGGCAAAATAACATACCCAACACACTAGTAATAGGTGACTCTATAGTCAGGCACACTGACGTCCCACTCACTAGACTGAAAAAGGAAAAGGTTACTGTTAGCTGCCTGTTGGGTGCCAGGATCCACCACATAACACAAGCACTCAGGTCACTCCAGAACAAGTACAAATATGACTCTGTCATTGTCCATGTTGGTGTGAATGACCTGAGCCATACCTCCCTGGACTACATGAAAAGAGACATGGAGGAGCTCTCTGATCATGTAGCCCAGGCCGGTATGACACTGACCCTGAGTAGCATCCTGCCCTCAACAAGAATGATACCACGGTATAGAGACAAAATGATCAATTTCAACAATTGGCTAAGCTTCTGGTGTCATTCAAAGGGGATCCATTGTCTGTCAGCCTGGGATTACATGCTTGACAAGCCACACTGCTTCACTAGAGATGGCTTGTGCCTATCACCCTTAGCCATTCGAATACTGGCCAAGGCTCTTGCCATCCCCATAGTGACTTTTTTAGGCAAGGCTCAAAAGACAAACCCACCACCATAAATAGCACAAGGAACAAAAAACTGAGGGTAATGCTACTCGATGCCAGAAGTCTAAACCTCAAAATGCATGCAGTCGAGGCACTCCTCAGTATGGAGAAAATCGATATATGTGCAGTAACAGAAACCTGGTTTAAGGCTCCAGAGAGCACCCCAGCACTAGCAGGCTACAACTCATACCATACATTTCGGCCACAAAACCCGGACCAAAATACAAAAGGCGGGGGAGTATCCATATTCCTCAAGGATACCCACACCTCCAGTTTAGTGGCACAGCATGATGCTTAAGAGATCATCCACATACAACTAACAATGGGCAAAACTGCTATTCAAATTATAGCTTGCTACAGATCACCCACCATGTCCCAGGACCCACACTCTGCATTCCTGGAAACACTGTGAATCATAAAAGTTCTACCAAACACCCTGATATTGGCTGATTTCAATTACCCAAACATTAACTGGGAGAACTACTCAAGTAGAAGCCTTGAGTACCCACTTCCCTATAGGTCCTTTCTGACTCAGTTACACAGCAAACTTTTTCATTTCTTCTAGCATGTCAAAGGGTCAGTTGCTAGTGTCCTCTCCTGCTCAGCTGGTGAATCTGGGAATATTGAGGCAATGTTACAATTGCCTCATGTACACAGACAACCCTCTCCTCCTCCCACAAAACACAAATACATGCGAGAGATGCAACTATATAGCCAAACTGGAGGCTGAGCTCTCTCAACTCAGGACTGGCAAAACCAGACAGGAGGAGAAGGTAACCACACACACCATAAACCCAGTCTCACATAGAACTATCACAACTACAAATCAAACACATAAACACACAAAGAGAGGCACTGATCAAAAATCTACCAAAACAGCAGAGGGCCAAACACAATGCCAGACACACTTGTCATAGGTGACTCCATAGTCGGACACACTGGCGTCCCACTCACCAGACTGAACAAGGAGAGGGTCACAGTCACATAACACAAGCACTCAGGTCACTCCACAGCAAGTACAAGTATGACTCAGTCATTGTCCATGCCGGTGTGAATGACCTGAGAAAGAGACATAAAGGAGCTCTCAGATTATGTAGCCCAGGCTGGTATGACCCTGACCCTGAGCAGTATCCTACCTTCACCAAGAATGATGCCACAATACAGAGACAAAATGATCAGTTTTAATAATTGGCTTAATTTCTGGTGTCATTCTCAATGTCTGTCTGCCTGGAATGACATGCTTGACAAGCCACACCTGTCACCCTGATATTGGCAAAGGCTCTTGCCATCCCCATAGTGCCTTTTTAGACAAGGCTCAAATTCTAAACCCACCACCCTAGAAAACAATAATGGAAAAAACTAAGGGTAATGCTGCTCAATGCCAGAAGTCTAAATCTCAAGATGCACACCCTCAAGCCCTCCTCAGTATGGAGAACATCGATGTCTGTGCTGTGACTGAAACCTGGTTCGCACTATCAGGTTTTACCTCATATCATGTGTTCCGCCCCCAAAACCGGACCGTACCACAAAAGGAGGGGGTGTATCCATATTCATCAAGGATACCCACACCTCCAGGCTGGTGGCAACTCAAGAAGCATCAGAGACCATTCAGGTGCAATTAACCATAGGCAAAACTGCTCTACAGTTTGTAGCATGTTACAGGCCACCCTCTCAAACTCAGGAACCCCATACAGCCTTCCTGAAGACACTGGAGAGTATAAATGTCTCTCCAAACACCATCATATTGGGTGACTTCAACTACCCAAACATAGACTGGGAACATTACTCAAGTCCCAATACCCTAGCCCAAAGGTTCCTGGAGTTCATAAACTCAAATACTATGGAACAACTTGTCACCATTCCCACAAGAGGTGAAAATATACTAGACCTGATCATCACAAACATGGGGACAAAATGCTCCACACAGTATATCCCTCATTGGTGAGATCAGACCATAAAGTAATCTCACTGGAGATCCACATCCCGCCCCACCCCCAACAAAGACCACAGTGAAGAACTTCTCAAAAGCCAACTTCACACTTCTTAAGACTGGTGTGGTATCCTTCAAATGCTTTCTCGAGCACCTCCAGGATTGCATGGATCAAGCAATCCCAAATAAAATCAAGACCCTTTCCACCAAAGGCAAGCGCCCGATCTGGTGGACCCCAGCCATAAACAAACTTTACAACAAGAGGAGAAAGCTACTACAAGATAGAGCAAAATCCCTAAAAGGGAAGACATCTCTGATCAATACTAGTAAAATCTACGATCACTCATAAAATCATCCAAGGCCAACTTTGAGAGAAAAATAGGACTCAAAAGACAATCATAAGGCCTTCTTTAGCTATGTTAGAAATCTGGGTGGAAACTCCCAGATATGCTCAGAATTAGTCCAAAATTATACAAAATCACTGAACCCACAGACATTGCAAACATACTGGCAGACAGGTTCAGTGAAAATTTCTCCTCCCTCCCCAGAAGGAGAAATATCTATCCCAGCAGAGTGTAGCCTCCCAATCATCTCAAATGCCCAGGTGAGAGCTGCTCTCTCTAAAGCTAAAAACACAGCATCAATGGGACCGGTGGTGTGTGCTACACGATCTCAATGAGGAACTAAACCCACACATAAGGCTGCTGTTTAATCTTAGCCTTACCACAGGATAACAAGCCTGGTCTGCAAAGCTATGGAGAGGATCATAATGGAACTCATAAATAAAGACATAATTGGATCCTACCCAATTCGGCTTTGTCAAGGGCAGATCATGCCTCTTGAACTTGGTCGACTTTTTTGAAACAGTTACCAAGGCCATTGATGAGGGTAAGGCAGTTCACACAGCCTACCTTGACCTTGCAAAAGCTTTTGACACAATACCCCACTCAGGTATCATAGAAAAGCTCACCAGCTGAAATGTAAATCCATATGTCACAAGATGGGTTGCAAACTGGCTCAAGGACAGAACCCACAGGGTTAGAGTTGCTGGTGCCATGTCAGACTCGTGTCCCACAGGGCTCAGTCCTGGGCATCTACTTTTCAGAAGTGCAGGCAAACATAGGAGGATTGTGGCTGACAAAGTTTGCAGACGACTGCAAACTCCATAGTTGAAAATTCATCAGGATATCCTTCAGAGAGGTCTCATAGAAACGGATAACTGGTGCCAGAGCCATGGCCAAAATGTATAGTCATACCCTTTGGTAAAAACAAGGTAACCCCCAGTTACCACATAGGTGGCAATCCATTAAGCACAGAAGAGGTTATCAGGGACCTGGGGACCCAAGTTGACACTAACCTTTCTTTTGACACTCACATTGCCAAAGTGGTTAGGAGGACCTTCTACATTGCCCACCTGATTATGAAGGATTCACATCCAGATCAAGGGAGGTCATTGTTCCCTGTACTCTTCACTTATCAGACCAATGATTGAGTACAATGCCCCATTCGGAATGTATCTTACCCGACACCTGCAGCAATTGGAAAGACCCCAAAAGTTCCTCACCAAAAGGATAAAGGCTCAAAAATATGCCATATGCTGCCCGACTGAAGAAACTCCAGCTCTATTCAGTCGCATACCATCTGCTCAGAGGTGACCTGTGCCTGACATACAAGGCCATGTCCAACCCAGAATTAATGGACATGCTCCACCTCAAAAAATCCAAATCCACCAGAGCCACAAGAGCAAGAGACTTAAACCGCAACAAGGATATAAATAGGACGTGATGGAGGGACAGATTCATCACCCAGAGACTCCCTATGCTGTGGAACAGAATCCCGGTCCATGTTGGACAGAGCACCTCGCTGGCTCTGTTCAAGAGGAATCTTGACCAGTGGATGGGAGATCGGATCATCTCTGTATCACTGCTGGACAGAGAACTAATGGGTATAGTATTCTTCAACCTAAGGGGTGGTGAAAGCCACACAACTCTGGCTAGGCTTATAAATGCCCTAGGGCAGATAGCCGAGTATGAACCTATGAACCTATGAACCTATAAGTACAAACTCCCTTGCCCAACATTTCCTAGAATTTATAAACTCAAATGCCCTGGATCAACTGGTCAACACACCCACCAGAGGTGACAACATATTGGACCTGATCATCACCAACATGGGCGACCAGTGTTGCACACCGGAGGTCAACCCGTTGCTGGTTAGATCTGACCATAAACTAATCACTCTGGATATCCACATTCCGCCACCACCCCCGGTCAAAGAAGCCACCGTGAAAAACTTTTCAAAAGCAAACTTCACTTACTTAAGACCGAGGTGGGAACTTTCAAAGCCCCCATGCTAAAGGATAACGCTATCCAAGCTGCAAAATCCTTTACTAATGCATGCTACGGGCACCTGCAAGAGTGCATGGATCGTGCTATCCCAAACAAAACCAAGACTCACTCCTCCAAGAAAAGGAAACCAGTCTGGTGGACCCCTGCCATAAACAAGCTATACAGTAGAAGGAGGAAACTAGTACAAAAAGAGTAAAATCCCAAGAAGGGAAGACATCTCTGATCAATATCAGCAAGAAACTATGCTCCCTCATAAAATCATCCAAGGCTAGCTTTGAAAGAAAAATTGCTATGGACTCCAAAGATAACCACAAGGCATTCTTTAGCTATGTCAAGAATCGAAGTGGCAATTCTCAGATCTGCTCAGAGTTAGTGCAGAACGGTACAAAATACACAGAAACGACTGATTTAGCCAACATCCTGGCAGACAGGTTCAGTGAAAACTTCACCCCCCCCCCCACTCCCAAAAGGGCCCATAACTATACCATAAGCATGTAGTGCCCTTGAAATCACAGACACTCAGGTTAAAACAGCCCTCTCCAAAGCCAAAAACACAGCATTAATGGGACCGGATGGTGTCCCAGGCTGTGTCCTATATGAGCTCAAAGATGAACTAACTCCTCACCTAAACACACTGTTTAAACTCAGCCTCTCCACAGGCTACGTGCCCACAGAGTGGCACACAGCAACGGTTATTCCACTCCACAAAGGTGGAGCCAAAACAGACCCCGGGAACTATCACCCTATAAGCCTGACTAGCTTGGTCTGCAAAGCTATGGAGCACATTATCATGGATCTCATTAATAGAGACATTGGAAACCTAGAAACACTGGACCCTACCTAGTTTGGTTTTGTTAAGGGCAGATCATGCCTCCTAAACCTGGTTGACTTCTTTGAGACAGTTACCAAAGCTATAGATGAGGGAAAGGTGGTCCACACAGCCTACCTAGACCTTGCAAAGGCCTTCGACACCATTTCCCACTCAGGTATGATAGACAAGCTCACCAGCCTGAGAATAAACCCCTACGTCAAGAGATGGGTTGTCAACTGGCTCATGGACAGAACCCACATGGTATGAGTTGCGGGAGCTAGGTCTGACTCTAAACCGGTTACAAGTGGCATTCCCCAGGGCTCAGTCCTCGGACCCCTCCTATTTGGCATATACTTTTCAGAGGTACAGGCAAGCACAGGAGGACTATGACTGACCAAGTTCGCAGATGACTGCAAACTAGCGGCTATAATTTGACTCTCCAGCTGACACAGACATCCTCCAAAAGGGTCTCACTGAAACAGATACCTGGTGTGAAAACCATGGCCTCAAGCTAAATTCCAAAAAGAGCATAGTCATCCCCTTTGGAAAAAACAAAGTACCCACAAACTACCACATAGGTGATAGCCCCCTAAATATGGAAGACGTAATAAGGGATCTGGGGACCCAAGTAGATAATAACCTCTCCTTTGATAATCACATTGCCAAAGTGGTTAGAAAATCCTTCTATGTGGACCACCTAATCACAAAAGGGTTCACATCCAGATCGAAAGAGGTCATTGGGCCCCTCTATGCATCACTCATCAGACCCATCATAGAGTACAATGCCCTGTTTGGGATGTACCTTACAAGAGACCTGCAACAACTGGCAAGACCACAGAAGTACCTCATCAAGAGGATCACTGGCCTCAAGCAGATGCCCTATGCAGCTCAACTGAAGAAACTCCAGCTGTACTCGGTTGCATACCGCCTACTCAGAGGTGATCTCTGCCTGACATACAAGGCCATGTCCAACTCAGAACTGATGGACATGCTCCACCTAAAGACAACCATATCCCCTTAAGCCACATGCTCCAGGGATCTAAACCTCACCACAACAATAAATAGGATGTGCTGGAAGGATAGATTCCTGTCCCAGAGACTTCCCATGATCTCGAACAAGATTCCAATCTACATTAGGCAGAGCTCCTCGCTAACCCTCTTCAAGAGAAACCTTGACGAGTGGATGGGAAACAGAAAGTTTACCCCAGGGTTCACTTCAATGGCTCTGCTGGACAGGGGCACAGGGAACTAATCTAAGTGTGTGGCGAAAGCCAACACATTCCAGCTGGGCATATAAATGCCTTCAGGCAGCTAGCCTAGTACCTACCTATGAACCTATGAACATATTCATGTGAGGGTGACTATGAAACAGATTAAAAAATGGGGTGCAATACTAGAAAGTGAGTACATAATAACATAGAAATGAGGAATGCTGTGCAAATGAGCCACATGGAGTCTGCAAATGAGGACACCTTAAAAGGTAGACTGAGTCAGTAAATGTAAAATGAACATGGTGCATTGTGACACACCCCACTTTGAACACCAAGATTCATTGTGTGTATGTAATAGGAGTAAAGCTAAGATTAACAGAAGCAGTAGTAGCTCAACAGTGTATGTTAGCATCTGCTATTGGAGGAAGTATAGACAGTGCCTGACATAGTATCATCTCGCACACCAACACATTGTGGACAATTTCTGTGTGGGGAGGGAGGATGTATAGGACCTAATCCAAACATGTTGCCTACAAGCAGAATACTGGGAGCTGCATGGCAATCCTATTCTCTAAGGATACTAAGGTATGTAGGTAGGCTAGAGTTGCCTTGGTGGTGCAGAGGTTAGTGTTGTTGCCTGACAGCAAGAGGTTCTCTGGTTCGATTCTCAGCTGAGATGCCTTCTCTGTGGAGTATGCATGTCCTCCCTCCAGTCGTGTGGGTTTCCTCCAGGTACTCCAGTTTCCTCCCACATTCCAAAGACATGGAGTAAGTGGACTGGTCACTCGAAATTGGTCATAGGTGCAAGTGAGCGATATGGATGAATTACTGCAGCAGGGCTAGCCACCTGGTGGTGTATACCTTGGCTCAAGATGAATGTCATTGTTGAAAATGATGCCCCAACCCAATGTACAAAATGGAAAAAGGCATTGAGGATGGATAGATGGATGGAATAAGGTATGTAGGTAGTAACTCATAATAGACATTATTATCTCAAACACAGAGATACTTTCTGGAGACTGCTGCAAACACATTTGAGTTACTGAAGTGTCAAACTCATGAATCATAAACCACTTCCTCAACAGCTTGATACAGAATATATTAGAACATAATCTCAATCTCCAGGACTGTAGAGGAGAGAACCAAAACCATGTAAGTATTTTATGACATAACCCATTTCCCTGAGGTCCTCATAGTCAAGAAAGTGTGCACAACTTGCTATCAAGACATGTCTAGGGGGCTTTGCAATACATTAACAGGAAGAATCTGTATTGCCTAAGGCATTGTTTATAATGTGTATTACCTGAGCAAATCTAATGATTAACATATTTGACATGTCTGACCTGTACCAGAGTTTCCTGTGAGGTGGTTTCCCAACAGGGTTATCTCTTTGCCAGATGTACACACATGTCAGCTATCTATATCTATAGATACAATTACCATGCAAGCAGAAAACAAGCCATATATAATATGCTGATTGTATTAAGTTGTAGATAATGACAATATATCCCCTAGAGCTTTCATTGCTAACCTCCAAATCCACAACCTTAAGACCATGCAGGAAATGGCCTATAGTGCAAGTCATGTAGAAATCTGAAAAACATTGAAGGGATACTTATTTTGTAAAGGCATGGCAGGAAAAGCACTGCAATGCAGTCTAGGCATGAACATCAAGACTTTTGTTGTATGTGATATGCAGCACAATCTATCATTGCAGAAGCAGATAGAACAGGTAAGAATCTTGGCAGGACTCTCCATACCATTTGTCCCAGCAGTAAAAGGGCAGGGTTGACATGGGGGGAACACAGAGCAACTGAACCTTAGATGAGGCAAAGGTGTGCACAAGACTTTGAAGCACTAGAAAAGAGGCAGCATCCTGTCCACAACAATTAGCCATGACACAGTCAACACAGTATACGATGATATATTATAACACGCTGGCTGTAGGCGACATTGCAAATAGTAGCCACAGTGTGCATCAGCTATTACCATATCCAGGTTAGCAGCAGGAAGAGTATAGTTTTCATTACTTTTAGGGGGATGCAGTGACAGGTAAGTGTAGTATGAGATAAGCTAAGGTCATGAAAAGTGAAAATGATAGTAGTCTAGGAGAATGTTGAGACTCAGTGATCACATCCTCCATGGTGGCCAAGCTGCCATAACATTACTGTTGGCAGTATCCGCTGTATTAGTTTGCAGTGTCACGGCTTGATGAAGTCTACGTCAGGAAAGATATAGAACTATAGTACCATGACTACCAACCTTGATGTGGAATACAGTTTGATGATCCTGATGAGCACCATTACCCTGAGCTGATCAATATCCACAAATGGCTGTGGTAGGCAGTGTGGCCACAAGCAACAGTGAATGGTAAAACTATATGAGCTTTCCTATGTAAGCTGATGACATATCTCTGGTATTGAGCCAGAGGAGCACTACTGCCCCTACCTAGATAATACCCACACATAATTAGGGCAGATCCTATGCACCCAGATGACACTGATTCCATCTAACAAATGGTCTTCAGAGTCTAATTTGGGATGGTCTGTGGCTGGTCTTCTTGCTTCCAGACCCTCTTATGTTCAAGGAAGCCATGTTTTGTGGAGACAGACTGAATTGCAGCTACAGTGTGTCTCATGAAGGTACCTATTGAAGTAGCAGTTTCCATCAGTGACTTTGGTAACATTGTGTTCCCAATCCCTATAGTCCATATCAATGCACAGTTGATATATGTCATGCCAAAAACCACAGAGCACAATAACTATCCCCATAATGTTATAGTTAGCAGCTATTTTTGCCTGGATCATTGACCTTTATACCTCCAATGGCCAAGTCTCTTGGCAATATTAGGGATGATCTTGCCTTATGGCAGAGCCTAAACCATCTGGGTGTATCCTGTATGGTGATTGCGTGTGCATACACATGTGTGCGTGTGTGTGCGTGTGTGTGTGTGTGTGTGTGTGTGTGTGTGTGTGTGTGTGTGTGTGTGTGTGTGTGTACATCTCATTGGTAATGTACATTATGGATGCTGTGAATGCTGAAGACATAGGTACAGCCCATAAGGAACTCTCAGTTACAATGTATCCCTAATGGCCTGTTGAAGCCAAGTGCTCAGCTTGTAACTGTATTGGGGCCTACTTAATGATGGATGTGGATAACTCCTCCTCCTGTATTGTTGCACACAGTGCCACTGTGTCATGAGGCCATGCTATTTCTATGTTGCCATCATTACCAGCTACAGCTACCCTGCTTATGTCAGTCTTGTGTCAGGGTTGTACCATTGACCAGTAGAAGCTGCAAAAACAGAAACAGATACAACACCACTGACTGTGCCCTACAAGCACCAATACATCTACAGCACTTGTGGCATGCATATTTATATGCATAAAAAAGCTATACCATATGTTGATGGAGAGCTACAGGACAGAGGTGTCTGGAAGTTATACTATGCTGGTGTGCATAGGTTAATCCTTTCCTTCTGAAAGTTATACTATGCTGGTGTGCATAGGTTAATCCTTTCCTTCAAACAAAGGATTGTGCTATAGTGTCATGGGCAATACTAATCTAGAATAAATATAGTAACAGAGAAAAAAATAGCGAAATTGTGATCTTTAGAAAAAGGTAGGAGAAAACTACATAGGAAAACATGTGAAGTTTGGGAACAATACATACCGGGTAGGAATGAGCTTTAAAAGAAGGCACGACTTAAATGAGCTTTTCGATGGCTGACTGAAAACGACTGGGTAGATTATAAGTGCTGTATAATGTTTGCAACTGGGAGTGTGTCAGTATGGTATGCGATGTAAAATGCTTGCAACTAAGATTGTGTCAGTGTGGTTTGTTTTCATTTATATAAATGTATAACTGCTTATGTTGTAAGTGATGGTTTAATAAAGATGTTTCTTGTTTAAACAAAAGGGGCAGAAAGTGAATAATTTATGAAATGTTGCTTAGGATATATGATATATAGCAATACACGTGAAGCATAATATTTGTTAATATTTACTTGTTAATACAGTATGTTTACTTTTCTATAGATGTAAATGTGCCTATGTTACAAGTGATAATTCAATAAAGGTGTTTAAAAAATACTGAGGCTGGAGTTTTTCTTACTAATATACCATCACAAGTTATTAGGGACCACTAACCCACAACCTGCCACTGAGACAAAAAACTCCTTAGTGTCAATAAACCTCTTAGTTGTTGGCAGTCAGTCCTCTGTGCTGAACTTTCATACTGCCTCTTCCTCTGCATGAGCTAACATATCAGTAATCCTTTGCTGAACCTGTTATAAAAACTTATGGTACTTATGTATTATTGCAACCACATTCAGAACTGCAGAAGCGGCTTGTTTCTAGCTGTTCTGTGGCAGAAAGATGTGGTTACCCTGTTTTGGGAACTGGAGTGTGTCAATGAAGTGTCAGTAACTCCCGAGAATGCAGATGAAGAAATGAAAAGAAATGAAAACAAGCCGCTTCTGCAGTGTCGAATGTGGTTGGCCAGAAAAAGTATATTCAGTCAACAACAAAAAAAAAAAACAGTGACGTACTTCTTGCACTTTAATCCATTAATGGAGAGAATTGAGATCCATTACTTTCCTAAACTACATCACAATTTACTCTCACTTCTAGTATTTTACTCCTTTGGCCCTAATTCCTGTGTGTTTACCCAATCTCAGACAAATGTGCTTAGTAACGTCACAAAACACCACAACTCCTTCCTCAATAACATAAATAACAGATTGGGAGAATGCGTGGTCTTTCAATGAGTTTGCAAAACAGTAAGCCCAATTACAATTGGGAAATGGACCCCCAAGTATCGGGAGGACCAAACCATAAAAAATAACCCAGCGCAGCATGTGCTGGGCACATGTGCTGTGAAGTGACTCAAAGCAACAAGAATAAAACAGCACAAGACCACCCGTGTTCTGTCCTTTCTACAGCTAAAATGAAGGCTGCAGCCCAAGGCTGGTAAAGTTAAAACAGCTTTCATTCTCAAAAGCCACAAGGAGGGTGCTGAAGGCTAAGTACTGTATGAGCCGGTCTCGATCTGCTTATAATTTGTTTTTAATGTTGCTGTTTAGATTCCCTTCTCTTTTCCAGGAAACTGGGAAGTTCTGCTCAGCTTTTAGGAAAGCGTTAAAAGGGAAAGTCCATCCTGGCAGTAAGGAAGAAGTAAGGTACTTCGACCATGCATTCTCTCAATCACTTTATTTTATTGAGAGACGAGTTAATAACATAAATAACATGACTGCAACAATGCGTGGCTGTGATAATACGTAAATAAGAAACTTATTATGGTCACCTGCAACATTCATGTCTTGCACAGTCTCCACCATGTATTATCCATCTTTGCTGAGGAGGTTATGTGATTTGTGTGGAGGACCTTCAGTAGCAACTGTTTCTCTTGGTTAATTAACTTTTTAATTAACTTTTTCCACCCATTGTTTCTCTCAGGTGACCCTGACAGTAGACGTACACTTGTGAGTACAACATAGAGGGTAGTAGATGTGTATGGAATAATGTAGTATACCCATACATACAAACATACATACATAATACATACATACACACACACACACACACACACACACACACACACACACGCACTCACGCACACACGCACACACACACACACACACACACACACACACACACACACACACACACACACACACACACACACACACACACACACACACTCTTTTTCATCTGCCTGTTTATCTGCTGGCTATAATGATAGGATAGATGCACTCTTTCCTCATGTACATACTGCAGACATGCCAGACCCTATGGATCCCCATAATCCTTGTTGCATGTTCCTCATAAGGCTTCCACTGTAAATGGTTGCCTCACTCAGACAAAGGCAGATGGTGCTGTGTCATGCCCATGCTATGTGTACTCAGTTATACATATTCCGTGACAACTGCTTCATTGTCACTACTCACAGCCATAAAGCATTCCCTTCCCTACCTTACTTTTTTTCCTATTGTAAAACAAAAGAGGGTCTTCCAACTAAAACTAACCAAAGCACCATAGCTCTGCCCACCATTCATACCTTATTGTTATCTTTCTTTCATTCTTCTTGTCTGGTAGCTGTTCATACCTTCTCTATATTCCTATGTATCTTACTTCCTTCCCATTTGTATGATGACCAGTTGTGGCAGTTCAACCTGCACACCCTCAGTGGTCTATCTGGCAGCTACTATGCTCTTACTGTTATAGCTGATGAGTATCAGATGCAGCTGTGCAGTACTGCATTGTATTTGTTAGTAAACTGAGTGAGCCTCTTCAGCCTAGTGTCACTGTAACATCCATCAAGTTGATCTTAGGTTCAGAGGTGTTTACTAGGCTAACGACTAAAAGGGCCTTTTTAAACCTAGCCATGCATCCCAAATCTCTGACAAGTTCTGTTACCCTTGATAAGTGAAAGCAGGGGCCTGTGAGATGAACCATTTGCAGCTTGCCTGTGTCCAGTAGAGACATAGGTGCCAAACCAGGAATGGATTTCCTGTTCCACATCCAATTGTCCAAATCACACTTCATGGGGAGCCAGCTCCATAGATGGGGTAGTCTCTGGAATATATACTTTTCTCTCCAGCAGGTCCTATTTATATTAAAGGAAAGGTTTAAATCTTTAGAATGGGTAATTCTGGTGCTGTTTGTTTTGTGGATATGCAGGAGGTCCATCAGAGTATGGTCTGACAATTCCCTGTATGCCAGGCATAGATCTTTCTTCAAGGGTCTGTAGGAGACAAAATACAAGGCTAGGGCCTTGAGGCAGTCTGCATAGAACATTTTGCTTACTACATGTATTCTTTTAGTGAGGAACCTCTGTGGACATTCCATTTGTTGTATATGCCTGGTTAGGTTAAAACAAAAGGGGGCAATGTACTCAATGACAGGTCTGATGAATGCCGTCAACAGTGGGACAATAACTTCCTTAGACCTAGATGCCATACCTTTCTTTATAAACTGCACAACATAGAATGATTTCCTCACTACTCTAAGCATGTGATGGTCAAAGGCTAAATTACTGTCAATGTGTGCCCCTAAGTCCCTGACTATTGGGTCAGCTCTAAGGGGTGTGGTGTCAATATGATAGTTACCAGAGATGGATGACTTCTTGAAGGATAGTACTATGCATTTCTTGGCATTTAGTTTTAGTCCATGGCTCTGAGGCCAGTTGTTTGCCTGTGTCAGCCCCTCCTGGAGAACATTTCTGTCAGTGTGGGATTCAGTCATCATCATCATCATCATCATCCCCTTTTTCCCATTTACATGGGGTCGGGGTATCGTATTAACTGTCGCCAACTCTCTCGATTCAGTGCCACTCTCCTGCCTTCTTCAACACTCATGCTGACTGTCGCAGATCTTCTTTCACACAATCCATCCACCTCTTTGCTGGACACCCTCGCTTCCTCTTACCTTCTTCCTGTCTGTCCCAAATCTCCCTCAACAGATTGTCTTCTGCTTTTCTACACATGTGCCCATACCATCGTAATCTGTTCTCTTTGATCTTTTCTGCAATTGGAGCTACTTTGGCTTCTGCTCTTATGTCCTCATTTCTTTGCCTGTCCCGCAGTGTTCATCCTACCACCTTTCTCAGGCACTTCATTTCCATCACCTCTTGATTCTTCAACTGTTCTGCCTTTACTGCCCAGGTTTCTGTACCATACAGTAGTACTGGTTGCACCACTGTCTTGTACACCTTACTTGTCAGCTTCTTTGGCATTCCTCTGTCATATACTACACCTGATACTCTATGCCAGTTGGCTGCAGCCCCTCTGATTCTAGCTTTGACCTCTTCATTCAGACTACCCTTCTCCTCAACCACCCCTCACAGATACTTGAAGCTGTTTACCTGTTCCACTATCTCCCCATCTATCTCTAGTCTCAGCTTCTTCTGAATTCCCCAATCTGCTGCCATTACCACTGTCTTATCTGTGCTTAGTTTCATCCCATGTGCCTTCAGATTTGCATTCCATTCTCCTATCCTTTGCTGAAGTTCTAGATCAGAGTCTGCCTGTACTGCCACATCGTCTGAATACAGCAGCTTTGTTGCTCTGACCCCTCCAACCTGTTTGCTAATGTAGTCCATTACCAGTATGAACAGCAGTGGGCTCAGAACTGAACCCTGGTGTACACCCACTCCCACTGGGAACCCCTCAGTGAGGCCAAACACTGTTCGTACTTGAGTCACTGGGTCCTTGTACATAGCCTGTACTAATTCTACCAATGTTTCTGGGACTTCAAACCACAGCAGTACTGCCCAGATCAGCTTTCTTGGGACCTTGTCATATGCTTTCTCCAAGTCTAAGAAAGCCCAGTTTGACTCTCTCCTCTTCTCTAGTTTCTTCTCAAGTATCTGTCTCAATGCAAACATCAGGTCAATTGTGCTGCATCCTGATCTGAATCCGAACTGTTCATCTCCCATCTTACATTCTACTATTCTGCGTATCCGTTTATCAATCACCCTCTCCAGAACTTTCATACAATGTGGTAGGAGTTTGATGCCTCTGTACTGTCCACAGTTGTGGATGTCTCCTTTGTTCTTGTATACTGGCATGAGTATGCTAATTCTCCAGTCATCTGGAATACGCCTTTCTCTCCACACTGCAATTAGTACCCTCAGGAGCCATTTCTCCCCTAGCTCACCCAGCATCTTTATCATATCTGCTGTGACCTCATCTGAGCCTGCTGCTTTCCCTGACTTCATTTTCCTTAGTGCTGCTCTTACTTCTTCTAAGCTGGGCTCCTCTTCTACTCTCATTGTAGGCTGTTTCTGGGGCAGTACCACTTCTGTGGGGTTTTCTTCATTCAGAAGCTGCTGGAAATACACCTTCCATCTGCCTTTGATGTCCTGTGGGCTGGTAAGCAGGTTGTTACTAGAATCCCTTATGAAGGGTGTCTGACTATCTTCTTTATCTTTCTGTCTTTGCCTTGCAACCTGGTATAGTTTCTTTGTGCCCCTTACTGAGTCACTTTCCAGAAGCTGATAGAGTACCTCCGATGCCCTATTCTTTGCTATTGCAACTTCTTTCTTAGTTTCTTTGTTAGCAAACCAGTAGTCCTTCCTAGCTTGGTCAGTCTTTTCAATCTCCCACTTCTTCCTGCACTCCTTCTTTCTTTTGATTACTTCCTGCACTTCTGCATTCCACCACCAGCTTTCCTTATGTACCTTATTTCCATACCTGGCTCGGCCACATATATTTTCTGTAGTCCTAACACATGCTGTTTTTAGGCACTGCCACTCTTCTTCAACTCCACCTATTTCCTCCTCTTCTTGGGGTGCTAGAGCCCTGAGTAATTCCTTGAACTGCTGTACTTTCTCTCCAGTCAACTTCCAGGTCTTCAGCCTGGTCTCTGTTGACCTTAGAGCCTTCTCTGACCACTGCTTGCAGCTGATTGTGGCAACTACTGGTTTATGCTGTGAACCGACTGTTTCACTGGGGATGACTTTGCAATCATGGATTCTACCCCAGTGCCTTTTCCTTACTAGGAGGAAGTGTACCTGAGTTGCATGTTGGCTACTCTTGTATGTGATATTGTGACTGTCTCTCTTTCTGAACCACGTGTTGGCTAATATCAAGCCATTTGCCAGACAGAAGTCTAGAATGGCTTCTCCTTCTTTATCCCTATTGCTCCACCCATGTGGACCCAGGCAGTCCTCATATCCTGTTCTGTCTGTCCCGATATGTGCATTTAAGTCACCCATTATCAACACCAATTCATGTTGTCCTGCTTTATCTAGTAGGTCCTGCAACTGCTGTCTGAATGCACTCTTTTCCACACTATCACAACCCTGCTGTGGGGCATAGGCTGAGATTATGAATACTGTCCTATCATTACACTGCAGTCTGATTGCCATGAGTCTGTCATTAATTCTGATGATATCCCTCACTGACTTCTGAAGCCTCTGTCTCACCACAATTCCTACACCATTTCTAGCCTGTCCACCACCTGAGTAGTAGAGTCTAGATCCCAAGCCAAGTGGCTTTGTTCCACTGCCCTTCCATCTCATCTCTTGGATACATAGGATGTCCAGCCTCCTCCGTATCATCATGTCATCCACTTCTAAGCTGCATCCTGTCAGTGAACCTACATTAAGCGTAGCAATTCTTAGTTCATGTTTGGCAGGTTGGTTGGTTTTATGTCCAGCTTTCACTCAACAGAGCTATCCCAGGTAACCCAGGCTGGGCAACTAGACACCGGCCAGCCAGTAGCCTATTGACCCAGGGCTGCTGGGCTTTTATGGTGGGCACACACTGGCCAATAGGGGCACATATACCCCTCCCACCGTTAGCATGGGTCCCTGGGATGGGTCAGAGAGTAGGCTGGGTCCTCAACCCTCTTATCACCGGTAACTACCCATGCCCATTTTTATTTTTTATTTATTTATTTTTTTGGCGACAGTCAACATGACCGAATCACCTAGAGCCATATTTTACACCGTTGAGTGGTTAGCCCTGCCACGGTGTGCAGTTTGCGGTCTGTGTTCTCCTATCTTGAGGATACTGCACACCACAATAGATGCCCAAAGCGGTTGGTCTTTTTACAACTCTTCCCCCCATTGGGCACCATGTAGAGTCTGTGCTGCTGCCCACAGCTCCATTCACTGGTGAGTTTGAGATGAAAACACTCAGCATGTTTTTCGAACATGGAAGAAACCCCTCAGAGACACAGAGAGAACATGCAAACTCCAAACAGGCATTAGTCGGAGGTCAGGATCGAACCTTGTACCTTGTGCATTGGAGGCGAAGACCTTAACCACTAAGCCATCTGGTCTCTTTAGCCATCTGGTCTCTTTTTTCAGTGACAGCTCCTAATTTGCAATCATCTGCAAATTTAGACAGCCACAGACCACTGACACTGGGCTTGACTTCAGAGAAGTAAATGCCAAAAAGGAGTGGTCCAAGGACTGATCCCTGAGAGACTCCACTTGTGACTGGCCTCTTTGTAGAAGTGGACTCCCCAATTCAAACTCACCAGATCCTGTGAGCCTGTTGGCTATCCACCAGATGACATAAAGGTTTTTACATAATCTCTTGAATTGTCAACAGTGCCCGTGTGGGGTACTGTGTCAAATGCCTTGGCCAGGTCAGGGTAGGCATTATGAACCATTTTGCTACCATCAATTGCTTTGGTTAACTCAAAGAAGTCTGCCAAGTTGAGTAGGCATTACCTGCCCTTGATGAAAGCAAAGCGGGTTAGGTCCAGTGTCTGGAGGTTTACTGTATCATTATTGATCATTTCCATGATAACTCTTTCCATGGCTTTGCATATAAGACTAGTGAGACATATGGGTCGGTAATTTTCAGGGTCTTTAGATGGTCTGCCTTTGTTTAGAGGAATGATTGTAGGTGTCTTCCATTCATGAGACACAAAGTTTGTTTGGAGGCTACACTTAAACAGCAATTCCAGAGGTCCTGATAGGTCATGCCTTATGCTACTTAGAGGGCATCCTGGGATGTTGTCTGGGCCCATTGATGCAGTGTTGATGGACTTACAGAGAGCATTAAAGACCTGTTCCCTAGTGATAGCAGTGTGAGTTATATTTGATGGTATTTCCTGAGGGAAGGTAAAGGAGAGAGAGGTGTAAATTTGGAGCCAAATTTGTCAGCCAGTATATTTGCTATAGCTTTGGGCTCAGTATAGGTATCTCCATTTACAATGAGCTCTGCACACAACTGCGTATTGCCTTTGATGCTGTGGGCATAGCTAAAGAGTATCTTGTGGCTGTCCTTGGTCTGGAAGGGCAATGCACCTCAAATTTGGCTTTGGTAGACTTTATTTGTCCTCTGAGTTGTTTGTTTAGCTTGATGAGAGTGCTCTTATACTGCTGGGTGCTGCACCTCCTAATTTTTGCCATGATTTTATTCCTCCTGTTATAATACAGACTATCGATTATGTGATTCCACCAGGAGGAAGTTCTGCACTTCTTCCTGGTGGGCACAGTTGCCTCTATGGAGCTATTAACATGCTTGTATTGAGTTTCAGTAATCAGTTCTGCAAAGGCAGCAGTATTCTCAGGGATTGTAGGGGGCTTGGCATTTTGCCAGGTTATTACTTAATAGCAGGAGGTATGCCTTAGAGTAGTTCCTGAATATTTCAGGTTTAGCTGGGGTCCAGGATTTGTTTTTACTTCAAAGGAGACCATTTTTGTGGCATGACCTTAGCAGGGAAGACATTACACTAGAGGGTGTGCAGCACTCTTCCATATTAGTGAGGACCTGTACATTTGGTATCATATACGATTCCAAGTTAATAGTGGGGTAATTCAAGTCAGCCAAGAATATGTTATTAGGTTGGATGGTGAGTGTTTCCAATAAGTTTAAATACATGGTATGTGTTTCCTGGGTCATAAAGTGGAACCTATAGCGTTTAAGGAAGTGGTATTGGATTTTTCCTATAGTGATTTGAACATGGAGTAGCTCAGGTAAATTGTCCTGTTTGACCAGCCTTGAGGTATATTTATTTTTGATGTAAATCATGACACCTCCACCTTTAGTTCCTGTTGAAGGCATTATAACCTTGCATTGTCAGTGTAGTCTCATTGGCTTTAAACCATGTCTCAATGACCACATAGATGTCAGCATTCTCTATGGAGTGGAGTTTTTTGTTTGGACTCCTAGCACGCCCATACCCTAATGGCCTAGTGTACCAATGCTCCAGCTGTAAAGCAGATTAGCATTTCCCATTATAGTTCCCTTTTCCTTTAATAATGCAGTCTGCTGCTGCTGCTCAGATGTCTGATGTTATTTATTACCTAATACATGTGTGGTTTAGTGGAGCAGCACACAAGACTAGCAATGTGTGACTGCTCATATCTTGTCTATGAATGCCAGCCTGTGTGGCATGAGTGCAAGATTGCACAGTCTGGCAAATGGGGAATTTGGTATTGTGTGATCTCGCAGCTGGTATATGTAATTAGCAAAGGGGATGGTGAGTAATGTTCCCTACATGGCAGGGGTGCAGGGAGGCTTCCAACCCTGTCGTAAAAGTGTGTTTTTTTTAATTTTTGCTTTTTTTGTATGCATGTACTGAGAAATTCCCCTCAGTGATATATATATATATATATATATATATATATATATATATATATATATATATATATATCAATATGTGTGTGTGTGTGTGTGTGTGTATATATATATATATATATATATATATATATATATATATGTGTGTGTGTGTGCGTGTGTGTCTGTGTGTGTATATATATATATATATATATATATATATATATATATGTTCAGATAAATTTGCATCTCTCTCTCTTTATATATATATATATATATATATATATATATATATATATATATATATATATATATTCTTAGAAAGCAACTTCTTCCTCTTGTTGTATGACATATTAATGCTAGATGTCCACCAGGAAGGCTTGTTTTTACTTGGTGATCTTGTTTTGATCCTATCAGGTACAGGAGTGTCAATACATTTTTATAAATATTTGCACAGGGCATTTGGGTATACCTTAGTATAGTTGTTAATGCCATCTATGGGAATAGGAGCTTAGAAATTATTTATGCCATCCCTTCAAAGGGTATAATTAGCTTTGGTGACATTTTTTAGCCTGATTTCACCTAAGAGGGGTTCAGGTGTTATGACTACTTCAAATGTGACTGATTTGTAATCAAATTTAACCAGTAAAGGTCCTATAGTTATGGTAGTGCAGTGGTCACCCATGTTGGTGAGGACCAAATCGAGAATATTTGAGCCACTTGTGGAGTTGCATACTATTTGTTCTGGGCCATTACTGTTAAAGTCCAGGAACCTTTGTGCAAGCATGTTGATACTCTTATAAGTTTCCCAGTCAATGGAGGGATAGTTAAAATTGCCCATGACTATAGTGTTTTTATTTGAAATCTGATTCACTCAAGTAGGTCCAAATAAGCAGTGTGGTCATCATGGTTCATTGAAGGAGGCCTATAACTAATGATGACTTGAAGAGGGGGCTTACCCACAGTTAGTTGAACTTAGAGTAACTCCATAGAGTTTTCCTGTCTAACCAGTCTAGAGGTGCATTTATCTTTGATGAAGGTAGATACTTCTCCTACTCCTTGCATTCTCATACGTTCATTTTACAATGCGAAAGTGTGGATTGCATTGTAGCCTTTCAAGGCCCGAGTATTCTGCATAGCCTTGAACCAAGTTTCTGTGACTGCACAGACATCAACATCTTCCAAGGGAGGAATGCTTCCAGAGAGTGCAGTTTCTGATTTAAACTTCTAGCATTTAGCAGCATAAACTTTAATTTATTTGTGAGTGATATTTTCACATTAGAAATTTTGTTATTATGACCTTGCCTAAAAAGGCACTATGGGGAAAGTAAGTGTGTTACCCAGTAAGTGAAAGCCTAGAGGTGACAGGTGAAGACCATCTCTGGCAAAGCAGTGTGGTCTATCATCCATGTCATTCCAGGCTAACAGGAACTGGATCCCCTTAGAATGGCACCAAAATCTAAGCCAATTGTTGAAGTCAATAATTTCATTGCTTATACTGTGATATCTTTCTAAGTGAGGGTAGAATGCTGCTCAAGGCTAGGGACAAACTGGTCTGGGCACATATTCAGAGAGCTCAGTAATTTCTCTCTTTATGTAGTCCAGTGAGGTAAGTCTCATGTCATTCACGCCAACATGAACTATGACAGAGTCATAATGGTACGAGCTGAGAGACTTGAGTGCATGTGTGATCTAATGGATCTTGGCTAGAGGCAACACAGATAAGAAATTGGCTGACCTTAAAATAAAAATAGCTACTATCTTACTATAGTCATCATTTAATGAAGTAGTATAATGCTGATAAGTAGTGGTACAAGAGATGTTCCAGTCCTTGAGGTATGTTTTAGATAATGCTTCAGCTATATGAAATTCCTTGCCAAAGTTATACACAGTTGTCAAATCAATATATTCCACTGACATAATATTCTCTGGAGCAACATGGTGTCATGTTTAATAGTTTGCAAGTGATGCTCTGCAATGGCTTGTTGTCAAATTCATTGACGCTAGACCTACTATAAATATATTCACAAACATAGAAATTACTTCCAAATATGTGTTATGCTTGATTTTCTCTTTTCTTTCTGACTTTTAATGTCACAACCACTAATAATCTTTTGGAAAAAAATATATATCCACAAAATTTGCTACAGCAATGCACAATAACAAACCATTAACTTTCAATATGAGCATAATGAATCTGTGAATCATTTTTTATCAAACCTGTAAGACTCCTCAAGGAAAGAATTGTTCAAATCATCTATTAGCAGTCATCAGTTTTATTGGCATCAGTCACTTACAAAGCCTTTTGTAGACATTTTTCTTTTATCTATAATTGCATACAAGTGAAAAAAAAACATTAGGAGGTCTACAGTTGCTGCATTATTTTTCAGACTTTGAACCTTGTGTATTATGCTAACAGCTGTATCTAGAACAAATAGTAATTGCTAATCTGATTATTTTTCAATGTTAGTTGCATCATCAGACTAACAAATAACACTGCATTTGTTGGCTGTCATGCTTGAAGTGTAGCCCACATTGTGGTTTGCCCTAACAGAATTATTATGTCTGGCATTTGTAGCTTTTAGTTTTATTTTAATGTTTTTTTTTTTTTTTTTTACTCAAATGATTTTTATTTTGATGAAATAACACAATAATTTAATACATTCATAATATTTAATAACTATTTAAAGTATTTACATTCAGCCTGATAAAAATGATTCAGATAAAAACATTTGCAGTTAAATAATAAGTTAATATATAAATTATGATAGTTAGGAAGAGTTTGGTTCCATCTATAGGGTATCAATCAAATTCAAAACTTTCCTCCATGGACTATTAACCAATGGCTTAGGAAAAGTTCTTAACTCTTTAGTTCTTTTCTCCATTAGCCTGCATTTCTTCAGTGATGATAGGAATTCCTCCATTGTGGGTGCTACATTAGAGTTCCATCTTCTAGTTATACATTTTCTGGCTATTGCTAACATTGTCCACAACAAATGCAGGTCATCTTTCTTCATATTATTACTTTTAACAACATTCAATAAAATTGAAGACTTTGACAAAACATACCAGTATAGATAGCTTGAAGAAATGTGTTAATTTCATTCCAATATGGTTTAATATCAGTACAGTCATAAAAAATATGAGACCAGTCAGCATTAGTGGACAGATGACATGTCTAACATAACTTGCTGTTTGAAGGGTTCATTTTTGAGAGTTTCTCAGGTGTCAAAAAGGACCATGTAGACATTTCCAATGAAAAATCCTTCAGAAATTTGAGTTTGAAGTTAGTTTAACTGAAAATAAAATGTTTGTTTTACCATCCATTGATAATGATACTTGAAACCCTTTAGTTAGGTTTTGCCAGTAAGAATCTTTAGGAGCTGTCTTATAGACAATTAAAGTGTTATATAGATATGATAATTCAATCTAAACATTGATATTATCATATAGAATTCCAAAAATCCAGTTAAAATTTTTGGATGGTTTTGAAGGATGAGTTATGTATTATTCTACACAGATCCTTAGTGTATGCTGTGACACTCTCAAGAGCCAACCAGTCATTAGGGGATAGGCCATAGGTTGACAATATATCTGTGTTCAAAGCTTGTTGGTTTTCAATACATTGCAACCAGCAAAATAGGTTATTATTTTCCCATAATGTCGGGACGGAATGGAATGTCGGATACTGGCAAGGGCTCTTGCCACCCCTATAGTGCCTTTTGTAGGCAAGGTTCAAATGACAAATTCACCACCATAACAGATACAAGCAAGCAAAATCTGAGGGTAATGCTACTCAATGTTAGAAGTCTAAACCTCAAAATGCACTCACTCGAGGCACTCCTTAAAATGGAGAACACTGACATCTGTGCAGTGACAGAGACCTGGTTCAAAGCTCCAGAAAGCACCCCTGCATTACCAGGCTATAATTCATACCACACCTTTCTGTCACCAAACCCATACCGAAACACTAAAGGTGGAGGCATGTCCATATTCATTAAGGATATCCTCACCTCCAAGCTAGTTGCTCAGCATAATGCATCCGAGAATATCCAAGTTCAACTAACTCCGGGCAAAACCGCAATCAAGATTGTAGCTTGCTACAGACCCCCCACCATGCCCCAGGATTCCCACTCCTGTTTTCTTGATACACTGGAAAATATTAAGGTACAACCTAACACTCTAATAATGGGTGATTTCAACTACCCTACCATTAACTGGGAAAACTACTCATGTACCAACTCTTTTGCTCAACATTTTCTGGAAATCATCAATTCCAACACTTTGGATCAACTTATCCACACCCCCACCAGAGGCAGCAATATCCTAGACCTGGTCTTCACCAACATGGGTGACCGGTATTCCACACCAGAGGTCAGCTCCTCATTGGTCAGATCTGACCACAAGCTAATCACCCTAGACATCCACATCCCGCTCCCACCCCCCATTAGGAAAACAACCGTAAAAAATTTCTCCAAAGCCAACTTCACGCTTCCTAAGACAGAAGTGGCAAACTTCATGACACCCATGCAGATGGACAATAGAGGTACGACTGCTGAATCCTACACAAATGCACTTTATAAGCACTTACACGAGTGCATGGATCATGCTATCCCTAACAGAACCAAGATGCTATCTCCAAAAAAAGGAAGCCAATCTGGTGGTCTTCTGACATAAACAAACTCTACAGCAGAAGAAAAAAACTGTTGCAAAAAAAGAGTAAAATCCCACGATTGGAGGAACTCCCTGGTCAGCCTCAGTAAGAAGCTGAGATCCCTCATAAAATCCTCCAAAGCTAGTTATGAAAACAAAATTGCCACTGATTCTAAAGACAACCACAAAGCATTCTATAGCTATGACAAAAATCTCAATGGCAACACTCAGATCTGCTCTGAGTTACAGCACAATGACACTAAATATACAGAACCAACTGATTTTTCCAACATCCTGGCAGATAGGTTCAGTGCTAACTTTACCCCCCCTCACCCCCTAAAGGGCCCATCTTTATACCGGAAGAATGCAAAGTCCCTGTAATCATGGCTGCACAGGTAAAAACTTCACTCTCCAAAGCCAAGAACACAGCATCCATGGGACCTGAAAACATCCTAGGCTGCCTTCTACATGAACTACAGAATAAATTGGCACCTCATCTAAATACCATGCTCAATCATAGCCTCACCTCAGGCTTTGTGCCCATTGAATGGTGCACTGCAACAGTTATCCCACTCCACAAAGGGGGGGCCACAACAGACCCCGGGAACTACCACCCCATTAGCCTGACGAGCCTCGTCTGCAAGGCCATGGAACGTATCATCATGGATCTCATAAACAAAGACATTGGAGATCTCCAAACCCTGGACCCCACACAGTTTGGGTTTGTAAAAGGCAGATCATGTCACCTAAACCTGATAGACTTCTTTGAAGTAGTCACCAAAGCCATAGATGAGGGTAAGGTGGTTCACACAGCCTATCTAGATCTTGCCAAGGCGTTCGACACCATCCCTCATTCTGGAATTATAGATAAACTCACTAAACTAGGTATAAATCCCTATGTCACAAGAAGGGTTGCCAACTGGCTTACTGAAAGAACCCACACTGTGAAAGTAGCAGACTCCAAATCAGACTTCAGACCAGTGACAAGTGGAGTACCACACAGTTCAGTCCTGGGTCCTCTCCTGTTTGGTATCTACTTCTCTGAAGTACAGGCTAACACAGAAGGTCTTTGGCTAACTAAATTCGCAGATGACTGCAAACTAGGAGCCATAATTGAAACTCCTAATGATGTGGACATCCTAGAAAAGGGCCTCACTGAAACAGATGCCTGGTGTCAAAGACATGGTCTCAAGCTCAATGCCAAAAAGTGCATTGTCATCCCCTTTGGTAAAAATTTTGTACCCATGAACTACCACATAGGTGGTAGTTTACTTAACACCCAAAGTGTGATGAGACCTTGCGACACAGGTGGACAGTAGTCTCTCCTTTGATAATCACATCGCCAAAGTGGTCAGGAAATCCTTCTACATGGCACACCTCATCACAAAAGGTTTCTCATCCAGAAAAAAAGAGGTCATTGTTCCCCTCTACTTATCACTCATTAGACCCATTATAGAGTACAACACCCCTTTTGGTATGTACCTCACAAGACATCTACAACAACTGGAAAGGCCGCAAAAATACCTCACAAAGAGGATTACTGGCCTCAAACAGATGCCTTACGCAGACCGTCTCAAAAAACTCCAGCTTTACTCCATCACATATCGCCTACTCAGAGGTGATCTCTGCCTAACATACAAAGCTATGTCAAACCCAGAGCTGTTGGACATGCTCCACTTAAAGAAATCCCAATCCCTCTGAGCTACACACTCTAGGGACCTAAACCTTGTCACCACAATAAACAGAACATGTGGAGGGATAGATTCCTGTCCCAGAGACTTCCCATACTCTGGAACAGACTACATATCTGTGTCAAACAGAGCTCCTCATTAGCACTCTTCAAGAAAAATCTTGATGATTGGATGGGTAATAGGAAATTCACCCTGGGGATCACTTCTGTGGTTCTGCTTGACAGGGGCACAGGAAAATAATTTTCTTGGGTGGCAAAAGCCAGGGTACATTTTTGGCTAGGCTTGTATAGGCCCTAGGGCCAATAGCCTAGTACCTACCTATGAACCTATGAACCTATGAACCATAAACCAAAAATCACTCTATGGGTTTTATCAGGGAAATCCCTTGTAATAGTAAATGGTATTAAAAATCTATGTCACAGTTTTATATCTAAATTTGTGTTAATGAATTTTCTAAACACATCAAATATATTGTTTATTAGTGTTAGTTTAGTTAATTTTATTAGTGTTAGTTTAGTTAATTCTATTGTATTATACTGTAAATTTAAACTTAAATAATGCCATATCTTGTTATCTTTGTCAGTTTCCAAAGTATTCTTTGATAAATAATTTTCATTCATTAGTATAATGGAGTGTAACTGTTTCCAATTAGAAGAGTATCTGGGATTTATCCAATTCATCACTATTTTAATTATAGATGCCTTTATATAAGTTTTGATCTCTGGGAATTTTAACTCCCTTTGTTCCCATTTTCTGATATGATGAGAATATGCCACTCTATTTCTTTTGGGGTACTATAGGAATTTCATCAGAGCTGAAGTGATTTCTTTAAGGATTTTCTTTCCTGGTGGAAGTATAAGGGCTTGTGCTATATATATAATATTTTAGGTAACAAAACCATTTTTATCAGTTGTAACCTATCATCAAATGTTATAAATAGATTATTCCATTTGATTATTAATGTCTTGATTAAGTCTATGGCTTTAGCAAAGTTAAGCTGTAATGTTTCCTCTATATTCTTCATAGGACTATTCCTAAATAGTCTAGATTTGAAACTTGGTTTCCAATAATATGATTAACTGGAACCTGTATGTTCTTTTTTTTATTTAATAATAAATATTTTGATTTTGATTTGTTAAAGGAGAGTCCTGAGATTTTTTGGAAATTTGTTGTTACTATATATCCACTTCACCTAACACTTCCTTATAGTTGGGTAAGGTAAGTAAGATATCATCAGCAAATATCAACATTTTTTAAACATATTGGTCATATATATTTATACATCTTACCTTTGGGTTATTACGTATTAAAATGGCAAGTATTTCTATGGCCAGAACAAATAGGATAGGGGATATGGGACATCCTTGTCTAGTACCTCTAGTGATTTGGTTTGCTTTGGAAATAAAGGGACCTAATTTGATACATGCTAGATTATTTTCATAGATTTTCTTTATCATTGTTATAAAAAAGGGGGGAAATCAAATAACTGTAAGACTTTAAATAAATAACCCCAATTTAAGGAGTCAAAGGCCTTTTGAATATCTAGACCTATTATCAATGCTTCATGGTTTCCTCTATTGCCGTAATCTATCAGAGTTAATACTCTTTTAATATTATCCTGTGTATGCCTGTTACGTATGAAACCATTTTGGTCTTCATTAATTATTTTAGATAGCTAGATTGACATAAATAGTTTATAATCATTATTCAACAAAGAAATTGGTCTATATGACTTGCAATGCTTAGGGTCCTTATTCTCTTTTAATAGGGGTTGGGAGGGTGGCCTAATGGTTAATGTGTTTGCCTTACAAACACAAGGTGCAGGGTTTGTGAGTCTGATAATTGATTGGCGCTAAGCAAAATGGCTCACAAAAAGCAGTTAGCTTAGTACTAATCTATGAACCTAATCTATAGGTGAAATTAGAGAACATCTCCAAGAAGGAGGAATATTTGCTAATGTTTGAACTTCAAGAAAGGTTTTATGTAGGTGAGAGATTATAGAAGGGAACAATCTATAAATTTCAGTAATTAAGCCATCTATTCCAGGTGCTTTATTAGACTTACTTCCTTTAATCCCATCTATAATTTCCTTTTGAGAAATAAGGTTTTTGTAGATCTAACTTAAGTTCCTCAGGAATTCTTGTTATGTTGGGAACTGTATTCTCTAACTTCTCACATTAATTTGTACTTATTTTATCTTTATGATGCTCTGCATAATGATAATTAAAATTTCCAGAATGTCATCTATGTCCGAGACTTTTTTCCTTTTCCCTTCATGAAAAATACTATCAATGTTATTAATTTTTGATTGTATCTTAACTTTCATAGATAGGTTATGAAGACGCTTATGAGAGGTAGCATACACATTTTATTTCAGTTTTTCCATAGCTAAATTAGTTTTATGGGATAATATTTCATTGTATTTCCTATCTGCTTCTTCTATTTTCTTATTATCTGTAGCAATTAAGTTTTTATTAGATTTAAGAGATAATATTTGATTTTGGAGTTGCTGTAACTCTGAGTCCCATTCTTTAATTTTATTTTTGTACCAGCTAATGGTTGTACCATATAGATAGGCCTTAACAGAACCCCAGACCATAATTCTGTTTGCTTCAGGTTTATAATTAATCTCTAAGAATAGCTGAAGTTCAGAAGTTATCCAAGATTTAAAGTCGTTAATTTTTGTGATATATGAAGGAATCCTTCAAGTAATTAACTAATTGATTGAATTCCAAGTGTATTGTTAACGACAGGGAATTATGATTTGAAAAGGGATAAGGTCGTATTGAAAAATTCAAGATTTTAGAATAAACATCTTGTGAGATAGAAATTTTATCTATTCTATTTTGGGTACTATGTCTATAGTTCTGGTGTGAGAATAGTACAGAATTTGGTCCCAAAGCATTACAAGTATCTTTTAATTTAAACATGTCTGCCCATTTTTTTGAATGTTTGGCAGAGGACAATAGCCTAGGAGATTTCCTATTGGTAGTTTCTGTAATATCTGTGATACAGTTGAAATCACCTCCTAGTATAACAATACATTTAGAAATAATTGTAATAAATCTAAGTGTTTCTTAGCTAGTCCTACCCCCATACATGGGATCCAGTATAAATTAACCAGGGTCAAAATTCTATTACTAAACTTAAGTATAACTAAGGCCATGAGTCCATCATTGTCTACATGTTTGTAAATTATTTGGGGATTTAAGAAAGTCTTTTTCCATAGAATTGTTACTCATCTGGTCTTATTTTTATAAGAAGATTGAGCAAGTATTGTGTATTCCTTAGGGTCCCACATAACTGTTTCATTTATTTTAAAGTGTGTCTCTTGGAGAAAAACTACTTGAGCCTTGTTTAGTTTAAGATACCTTAGTAGGCTGGGCTCTCTTATATGGGTTGTTTAAGCCATTAGTATTTAAGGATATCAAAGTTAAATCCATATCAGAATTAATTAAAGATAACAAATTATAAAGGAACTTGTATTAATAGAAGCCTGTATACATAATACTCTTCCTGAATAGACAATAGAATATCAATTGTTGTATTTCTATTTATCTCAATCCAAATAACTTTCCCCATGAAAGATAAAAGTAAAACAATTGTGCCAGACATTTCAAAACTAGAAAAACAGTTAAATAACAAAACATTTGCATATTTCACTCTGATATAAACTTTAATACACCCTATACATGGAATGAGATACATTCCCAGTCTAGCAAACAAAACTAAATCTGGTAGACTACCTATCCCAACCAACAACCTTTGTTCGTTCGAGCCCATGAAAACAAAGTAAAAAATGGAGAATATATTATAAATTAAGAGAAAAATAGTAGTGATAAACAACTAATCAGATATTGATTCAAGTTAGGTTTTAGAGATATGTTACATACACTATTTTAGAAGCATTAAACATTTATACAGTAATTATTCACTAAGGAAGCAAGAGACATATTAGGATATATATATATATATATATATATATATATATATATATATATATATATATATATATATATATAATCTGAATTTAGTGCTTAACAGACTAAGGAAACATTAGCTTTATTAACAATCTAAATGATTACCCAAAATACCTAAGCATGTCATCTGTATTAGTTCTAATAAAAACTTCAAATGGCAGAACAAATCAAAGAATCATTTAACATTTGTATTTACTTGCCCTCTGAGGGTGGCCATGGTGGTGCAGCAGTTAGTGTTGTCGCCTCACAGCAAGAGGTTCTCTGGTTCAATCCTCGGCTGGGGTGCCTTCTCTGTGGAGTCTGCATGTCCTCCCTGTGGCTGTTTGGGTTTCCTTGGGCATTCCGGTTTCCTCCCACATCCCAAAGACATGCTATAGGTGGATTGGACACTCTAAATTGGCCCTAGGTGTGAGTGCGTGCATGTGTGCGCCTTCTGTGGAAGGTTGGGCACTGGGATGGCAACTCGACACCGTAAAACTCCACTGCCAATCATGAGCGGACAGGTGATCTGCTGTGGCGGCCCCTAACTGGGAAAAGCCGAAAGAAGAAGAATTTACTTGCCCTCTGAATAAATCTTATCATGACAAACTCCCACTAAATAAAAACTTCACGAGAATTGGGTGTTAGCACATAGTGAGTGTGTGTAATTCCCAAAAGATGTTAACATAGATTTTTAGAAATATCCCATAAGACATATTTGTCCTTAATTAACTCCTAAGCTTTTTGAATATCAGATGTTTAAATAACTGACTAAAATCAATAATAATTAACTGGCATCAGTTAAAATGGCAAACATTAGTAAAAAACATTATTTATATAAAACTTACTATGGATAACAGGTCTTAAAAGTGAATGACTCAAAGACAAAATTAAGATAGAGACAGCTGTAAATATCTACCATAGTAATAGGGTAATACTGAAACTCATAACTTGTTTGTTGTGTTATCACAAGTCATAGATATTACTGAGCTCGTTCCCTAT
>NC_056743.1:757142211-757169711 GCF_019279795.1 Protopterus annectens | reverse complement strand
TGTATCCTGTATGGTGATTAAGTGTGCATACACGTGTGTGTGTGTGTGTGTGTGTGTGTGTGTGTGTGTGTGTGTGTGTGTGTGTGTGTGTGCACACATACACGTGTGCTTGCATGTGCGTGTGTGTGTGTGTGAGTAAGAGAGATAAAACAGCATTGTTGAGTAAGAGAAACCCCCAAAAGATCATGGCAAACTAATCTAACATACTGTGCACTACTAAAAACTAATTTATGCAAATGTTTCCATTACACAAGTGCAAATATTTTTTCTTATATTTGTGACTTTATTAATGTCATATGCATGTTTTTTTTTTACAGTGTATAAGCTTAGTAAAACTGAAATGCATCTTTCATGATTATTTTTTTTAATGCTATAATCGTGAAGCTTTTAATTGATGACATGTTGTATATAAGCTTAATTTTCTTTGGAAATCGATCCTTTAAAGAAAAAAAATAAATATAAATGTTCTGAGGCAATAACGGACTAGAATGCTTTTGGAAAAAAATATTGTGATTAAGTTTACAATAAAGGCAATCAATCCAGGTGATAAATCATGAAATTATTAACATTAAGGTAAAAGATTCTTACCACCTCTGCGTATGTATAACTCTGGTAGCAGTATGCTTTATTAATGCATTGATTATAGTGCTATATTTTACAATATGTTTATAAACTGAAAGCTCATTATACGCTATCAATGTTTTGCAATTTGAGTTTTAGATTTGCACTTTAGTATGTCTATCACTGAACTACAGTACAGTGATCTGTAAATTAATTTTGTCATATAAATCAAACTAATTACCCCTGCCAAAGTACTTTGTCACAATCACTTCTCTTACACAAAAGTCTCTACCCTTAAACATAAACCTAAGAGATTTAGCCAGCCAATAGTGTCAAATGTTGTCTAAAACATAGGTAGAAGTACCTATTATGGAAACAGGTGTGAAATATTTTTGCCTCATTTTTGATTCAACAATGTCATTTTCTGACAGCCTCTGGAAATGTAACAGTTTTTGGTACAGTATTCAGTAATAACTTTTGCAATAACTGCAAATACTAGCTGAGCCTTGGCCTGCATATTTCCCATTGGGGACCAGCTACCCTTGTGGTTTATACCTTCATTTGAAATACTGTTCACTTTTATTACCTGTTTTTTTATTAATGCTACAACCCATTTCAGTAATAACAGAATGTAACAGTTTTTCCCTTACCTGATTCATTGAAGTTGCAATATTCACAAATAATTTGCAAAGTAATGTGTGTTTGTGCGTCTGCATGTCTTGCATGTGTACACGTCAGTATATACTTATGATTCTATTCTGCTGTAATACTGTTGCTAAAACTGGGACATGTATTAAGTACAGCAATGTTAAATCAATATCTTTACAATGATTCACTTCTTGTATTTATTATAATAATTATACTCAAATTCTAGATATGTATTTATATGTGACATAGTACCTATTTCTGTTTGCTTTGCTTTTTCAGACAAGATGAATATAGATTATTATAACTGTCTGATATGTTTTGATTGATAAAAAGTAAGTATGTCTAAGCTTCCTCTGTCTTGCATTCAGTTATCAGAAGTAAAGTAAACATATTATAGATGTCATTGAAAATGCCTGAATCATGTTATATGGAAGATGATACAATGCCCAACGTTTTTTATAGAATGGTATCTGTCTGCTTTCCCCCATTTAAATTCCTTTACTCTCTTATTTCTTTTTATTTATTGTTTATTTTATTTTTGTTTGCTAGTAAAGTCTGACAGGGCAGTGTCCCTTTACAACAGAAACCCAGACAGAAAAGTTCCACATATAGGATAGAAATGTGCTACAGACAATGTCACTAACAGCTAAGAAATTAATGATAAATACAATAAACATATTATAGTAAAAGAATAATCATCTGGTTGTATGGTTGTTGCTAAAATTGACAGAGATATGCAGGTTAATAGTTAGGAATAAGTTACAATGAATACTGTGTCATACTACAACAGTAGTACACTGAATACATCATGAATCATATATATATATATATATATATATATATATATATATATATATATATATACTGTAAACACATTGACAAGCATTTGAGATTTTGAATATTATAAACAGTGTATATAAAATAGTTGTTTCAAACGGCAGAGGTTAACAGCTGTTGCTAGGTATAGTCTTTGAAGTACTATATACATTGTTTACAGATATGAAACATTTGAGAAGTAACAATCATTGCGTGGCTTAACATAGGTACTCAGTTGACACGGTTTCCACATCCTTATATGAGCAGTCTCATTATGCGAAAAAAAATTGAAAAAATGGCAATGATTTTATTATAAAAAATTCTAACTATTCTCTTATTCTGCAGAAGTAATCAGTCTGTATTTGAGCCATCTTATAATAATGTGAAATAACAGAAATTACTCAAATTATATAAAATCATGCTTTTATTTTGGAAAAAATGAAGTTTGTTTCTTTGCGTTGATTATAGATATGGCCTGTCCTGCAAAATATTATGCTTCTATAAAAAAATGTCTCAGTTGGTAATGTTATCAGATGATAATTTTAAAGAAATCTTAAGTAAAATATACACACTAATAAAATACAAAATGGAAACATACTAACTGTAGCTACATGTAAGCAATTAGCAATGCTCACCATAGATGGTATCACCAAATAATGCCTGCCCAAGGGCAGCATAGGGCGTTAAAGGGCACTATCTCCCTAATAATGTCTACCCTGGTGGACATTATTGCATTCAGTGTATGGGATATCCATTAAATTCTTCAGTATTTGCTCTTTTTGTTACTATATACTTTTTAAAAAATATATATGAAATAGTTGATCCACCTAAAATTTCAGACTTGCTGTTGCATAAGCAATTGTTGCCAGAAGTATTTTGCATCCGAAATATAAGTTATATAAGCATTTAATGACCACACACACACACACACACACACACACACACACACACACACACACACACACACACACACACACACACACGTGCTCAAGCACTTACTGCTGCTTTGTAAACTGAATACATCTGAGATGTTTCACTGTGACCAAATGAATTTAAAAAATCATATAATGCAAGTCTCTGCAAGCACCCCTATGACTGTGATTTTGCAGAAAGTCATGGATTTTGCACATAGATTTTTTTCTGTCCTTGAAATAATGTTTGATTTTCCAGTAAATTACTAAGTATTACAGATAGTCGATAATGTCAGATATTTGAGTTTTACACATCTTATTATTTAGACAATGTGTGCTGATAAAATGTCTGTTGTACTGCAAACAGGTGAAGATGTATGCACTCTTATCTCTCTGTCATTTTCACACACACACACACACACACACACACACACACACACACACACACACACACACACACACACACACACACACACACAGAGCATCTGCAATATGGGGAAAGTAAAAAGGCACATACTTGTAACTGCTGTAGCAGTTACTTTTATAAGTGTTTAATAAGCAGTTACTTTTATAGTTGTTTATTATTATTATTTCTTTTTATGCATTTTATTTTGTTACACTGCTAAACAGAAAAGTCATCTTTAGTGATCATAAAAAATGTTGTCCATGTGCTTTTTTTTCATCCTAGCTCCATGGCAGTTTATATACTGCTGTGTACAGGAAGATGTGTTTTCCACTAGGCAGTATCTTACTTTAACACCCTGTCAGACAATGTTCATTCTGCAATAAGGTAACCATGTACATTTTGTACATTCTCTAAGCACAATTAAAACAAGTCACAACTGTCATCTAAGCAAAGTCTGGAGTTCATAGGTGCTCGTCTGAACACAGTCAGATAATTCTCATCTCATAAGAGTCATGGAATATTTCAATGTGTTGTAGCCTTGATATACTTTCAGTCATATGCCTCAAAACATTTCAGGAAAAAAAAAACATACTGTTTCAGCTCATTTCTATCTGTCTGTCTATCTGTCTATCTATCTGTCTATCTATCAATCTATCTATCAATCTTTCTATCAGTCTCTATAGCTATCCTTCTATCTAGCAATCTAATTTGTGTAATTTATATTTTATTATATGATTGATTCCAGGAAACAAGTATTTTCATTCTATTTTGGACAATTGCCATTTAATGTTACTCAGAATAAGCTTCATGCATAGTTATACTATTCTTTAATGGGTAATCTCTCCTGCCAACATTATTATTTTGTTTAAATATAATCACTGTGTCTTAGACGGCTTACTCATCATAGGACATACTTCATTTCAGCTTTTACAAAAACTGACATTTACTTACACAATCAGTAGTTGTCATATTATACAAAATACTCCAGAGGCAAATGCATGCACTGTTTTGACATTTAGCTTATTTATATGGCAACTAAATTTAAGCAACCTTATGTACATATCTTAATGAACAGATGGAAGTTTTGTTGGCTGACTGAATTATATGGTATTTGTTTGCCAAACTCCAGTATTTAAATTGCAAGTAAAAGAAGCCACTCAGCCACTTCTGTAGTGCATGAAAGTAAAGCCTGATTATTACCCAAGTATCTCTGGAATATCAATCCAGGTACTGCAAAAGGAGTAGGAGGATCGTAGAAGAAATGAGTGGTCAGCACTAGATTGTCCATGGAAGATGCATGGCTATAACCAGGTCTGCTCTTGCTTTGACCACTTTTGTGGGAACAATGTAGAAACATGAAGGACTGCAATGTGTGCTACATCATGCTAAACATTTGTGTTGCATAGGACCTGGATGACATTACATTTGTGGAAGCACAGCTAAACATTTGTGTTGCATAGGACCTGGATGACATTAAATTTGTGGAAGCACAGCTAAACATTTGTGTTGCATAGGACCTGGATGACATTACATTTGTGGAAGCACAGCTAAACATTTGTGTTGCATAGGACCTGGATGACATTACATTTGTGGAAGCACAGCTAAACATTTGTGTTGCATAGGACCTAGATGACATTACATTTGTGGAAGCACACATAAAGACTATATGAGGTAGGTGGGAGGATCATTCAAAATAAACTTTGTCAGCATCAGGCCTCATGATGGCCTCAGATGTACACTGCTCTTACTGCTTGAGCAGTGTGAACCACAACTAAAAAGTCCCTTGTTATTTAGTCATTGTCTTGCACATCAAGTTACACATGTTTATTTTCCTACTGGAACCACTAGCCAGAATGGTATATCATTCTTAGTATTTGGTTAATGAAATCTATTTTATTATATTTTGCATTTGTTTACCAGGATTATCTGACTGAAGCTAAGAAAAACAGGCCCATTTTCATCAGAGGCCCAGGGAGAAAAGCTCCAAGTTAATAGTATGTAATGTTACATAGACTTTAAAAAAAGGCTAACATGTTACATAGGAAAACAGTGATACAAATCCAATGAGTTGAAGACAAAAGAATAAAAAAAATAAGTAAAAAATACTAATAGTAATACAACAGTGTAGTAGGCATGGTAAGTCATACATATTACACATAACAATTGTTGGTAGTTGAAAGTAGTACAACAGAATATAGCAATACATATGTATTCGTTTCATGAGTGTGGGATAGCATTAGCACCAAGTAAAACAGTTATAATACGAACATACAGTAATAAGTTGGAGAGGGGTTTTAAATTGAAAGATTCAGAAATATGGGATGAATAGTGTTAAGATTTTACTGAGGGGTCATCCTGGTGATGAGTAGGAACATAAGAATTATTGCAGAAATAACTCATGAATAAAGTTTGAATTTGGTAGGGTTAGCAGGGAAAAGAATGGGCTGGGGTATTGAATTGCAGATTTTGGAGAAATACTTTGAGAATAAGCTACAAGAAACCAAGTTCTGTGCCAGTAGTCACCAGGTGCTCAGTCTTCTTATAAAATCCAACAGTCAACAATACAAGACAGCACTCCTTCTTCCTGGAAATAATTTATTGATGTTCACAATTCACATACCGGTTTTGGCTGCATAAGCCTTCATCAGTGTCTGATGAAGGCTTATGCAGTCAAAACCGGTATATGAATGAAAGAAGGAGTGCTATCTTGTATTGTTGACTCTTTCAAAATAATGCATCTCTGTAGGTATTATTGGTCTTAGAGACTTCTAGAAGAAGTTTGTTTGATGAGTGGAAGGTTCTATTGATAGTGTTGAGTTTTGCTAGATTTCTTAGGGCTGGACATTTATCTGGTAGGTACATGATGGAGTGGCAAAAGTTTGAGGTATAATAGGTTTGGGAGTTCCATCCAATCTAGTTTTTGAAGAGCTGAACAATGGTGTGTTCTGTGTGTGAGGCTGGTGGCGAACTTGTGTTACAGGCAAACAAAGATAAGGAGACAATCCGAGGACTGACAGATCTTTGTGATAGAGACAAAGATAAGGATACTCCATCTTTCCACAACTGTACTTGTAATGACTATCCCTTTGTGGAAAGACTCAGAATAAGAACGATTTATATGGACTGCCCTGTTTCGCCTCTGCTTTTAGAACTCAGTAATGTCTAAATCCTAAATTTATATCTGAAAAGAATAATGAGGAAGTGATGATGCCATATTCACAGGAATGAAGCATTAGGATCCCAATGTTTCTGCTACAGAGAAGGCAGATGCCCTCTATAAACTTAGTTCTTATGGGATATCTTTAATCTAGAATGCAATAGGTAACAGTAGCTTTCCACCATACTATCTGATAATGAATCCAAGACTTGAAGCACTGACAACAAGGGATTTACCTTATGTCACTTTTGTTCTTGAATTACCTGCTTCATGTGCTCTACTTGCAGTCTACTGATGTAAACCAGGTTATTGGACCTCAGTGAATCTGGAATAAAGGAGGCCCGAGCATGGACTTCTACCATGAGCTTACAACCAGTGTTTATTTTGTCCATTGTAATTTAGACCTTACTGATGCAATTTCTAGTCAAACAAGTTTAATAATATAGCTGTACCTGGTGCCATAGCTTATGTTAGCTGGATTTGAAGGCAGAGTTCAGTCAGATCCTTGCAGAAGCCTCTGAACATCAGAGGAATTAGTTACATTTGGAGAGCCAATCAAGGCCTGAATGACCACTCCCAAAGAGGAAATAGATATTGACCACTATGTACAGTCTTTAAGGCATTCACAGCTTTTCATGCTCATCCTTCTCCTCTTCTTCTTCTCTCTTTCCAGCTCTAAAAAAGAAAAGGACATAACTGAATGAAGAAGACCCAAGAAACAAAACATCAGGTAGCTTTGTTCCTGATGGAACTGATGGATTCTACTATATATCCTTGAGAAATTACTCTTTTGGTACAACAGTCATGGGTTTGAATACCATGAAGAACTGCATATGACAAATTACTTCCTTCAGTTTCTGCAATAATGGGGAGCCATTGTTGCAGTGCAGTAGATTTCCAATATTGATAAGAATGGACATGACTTATAATTACTGCAGAAAAACATCCAAAAAGACCTACACTGAGGATCAAACACTAGAGAGTTCCTGGAGCAGGCACAGAGTCTATTCATCATTAATGCAGATGCTATTCTTCATTGAAGAAATACAGTAGTTCTGCACCTGTTTTTCAATGATCCAAAGGAATTTCAAGATATCTGCCTAATCCTTTTGTGTTTCAGAAAGCATATCTGGCACAACAGATTCTGAATGGATTCTAACCAATGAGGTACATCTCTATGGCAGAAGAGTACTTTATTAAAGCTGTTGGATCTGATACATGTAATGTGGTATATTAGGGTACTGAGCCCTCAGGGAATGTTTATTTCTTTCACTATTTATGGGACTTACTTTCAGCCAAAGAAGTTTCGTGTTCATTTGATTCACTATTTATGGCATTTACATTCAACAAAAGATGTTGCAGTTTGATGTCTCCTCTGTAAACCTAGTTTTTAGCATGGTGTTAGCTATACTGGTGAAACCCTTGCAGAAGAAGGGACTTTTTGTGTAACCTATCATGACTGGGTCCTAATTGCTCTTGCTAAGGACTCTTTGCAAGCATTTGGCTTTTGCATGCTTCCTTGTTTTCAGGCAGTGAAGACAATAATCACCTTGGGGTCCTATCTGGAATCATTTCAGAGCATTGCCTTTACTGGTACCAAGCTTGTTTTTATTTGTATTTGTTCCAGCCCTTAAATAGGGGCCAGAAAAGTCAAAGATATGGTATTAAGATACAAAGGGTAGTCTTAGTTTAGGCCATCTGTTACATATTAAATATTAAGGTTGCCATATTCCATGCATCTCTTTCTGTATATCTGAGGATATGGCTATGCAATAGTCTGTGAGTTGTCAGCAATAGTTAAGCTAGTAATTCCTCATCTGATTGGCTTCCTTATTTAGTAAAACTGTACCACCCAGTAAAGGACTTTCCAAATACCAGACCAAATGCAGCTTTGATCAGAGTTTCTCATCTTAATTATTCTAGTACAACAGATGCAACCAGTCAGAGTCCTGTTTTATTTGTATGACTTGACAGAGATGTGATGTGTGAACAAACAGCTAACATTGCAGAGATCTAATGCTTATGTTTTAAAAGGCCATAATTTGAGGCATCAATTTGACAG
Organism: Protopterus annectens; assembly: GCF_019279795.1. Taxonomy (NCBI): domain Eukaryota; kingdom Metazoa; phylum Chordata; order Ceratodontiformes; family Protopteridae; genus Protopterus; species Protopterus annectens. Next base: position 757,161,150 of record NC_056743.1, on the reverse strand, counting down.
ACATTCACATCTGAGCAACTATTGAATAAAACCTCTGGTGAACTTCCACAGCTGTAGGTTCAGTTCTTTCTTGCAATGTGGAATCAAGTAGGTAAAGGCTTTTTCTTGATGAAGATTCTACAAATATTGAACTTTTTACCACTTAAAAGAAAGCAATCCTTCCATCATTCTGTCTGTCTGTGCAAGGCAAAGAGGTACTGAAGGTGAATACTTTATCTTTGTCTCCTTTGGCATGAAATATTCTTATACAAGTTGCCATCTTTACCTGTTGTTGCATGCACCATTACAAAATTCAAAGGGGAAAGACAAACGTTAAGCTTCCTGCTATGGAGTAAAGGAAGATAATTGTTTGAGTTTTGGAGGCCTCTGTTGGTGCAAGAAAGCAGCATGCTATATGTCAAAGTAAGGGAATCCACATTTGGGAAGGTGTCTCCACCTCAGAGCTTAGACAGGGCTTGATAACTCATTTAGATCCCTTGCACTCAATTGACATTGCAGTGTTAATATGGACATAATTAAAACTGAGAAAGAAGTCCACATATCATATGAACTCTACCGCCAACATAAAAAATACCTTCATGATTTACTCTCAGTCACTCCATGAAAAAGTATATGTCTCTTGCATGTCTGCACAAAATGACATGGTATAGTATGGATCTGTGGACCACGTACAACTGGTTAACCAGTTCTTTAAAATTATTTTGTATCTTTGCCAGATTTTGATGAAAAATATTCTCCTACACAGCAGATGAAGTTTGAGATTTTCAATCTTCTGTACATACTGACTGGTTTTAGTCAGAGAGCAACTTGGTTGTCTCTCTCAGTTATAATGCATAAAATAAAGACAAAAGTAATGCAGACAGCACCATTGTATAATACCCAAATCAGTTTGTAACCTATAGATTTTTTGAAATGATATCATGATGGGTGATTGCCTACAGGGTTTGCTCATGTGTAAGAAGATATGGCTTGATTTGTATGTTCCTTTTAACTCTTTTTTTTCTTTCTTTATTACATCTTACTGGGGTAATTTACTTGCTTTTGGAGCCATAGAGCATTAGTAAATATTTTGCACAAGTCTTACAGAAAGCACAAACAATGCATGTTTGGGGTTAGAATGTATGCTAACAACCTGCTTATATTGCATCTGATATACTTCCTTTTTATAAGGCAAATTCTGTTCTTCATGGTTATGCTCCTCCTCCGTTTTCATAAGTACTGTTGTTCATAGGTTCAAAGGTTCATAGGATGATACTAGGCTATTGGCCCAGTGGCTGTTATAAACTTAGCCAAAAATTTTGTCCATGTTCCCACAAAGTCAGCACCTGTTTCCCCTGTCCAGCAGGGACACAGGTGGGATGCCAGGGGTATATTTTCTGTTTCCCATCCAGTCATCCAGGTTTCTTTTAAAGAATGCTAGAGAGTTACTCTGCTTGACTGGCTGGGTTGTATTTTCTGTTTTTAGATGTTATAAGATTTGAAGCATCTGTAAACTCTTATTTTTGGCATGTTACTACTGAAGGAATTGTAGAAGATTAAACCTGTTTTGTTTTTAAATTACCTTTCAACTGCATATTGCATTAATGCAGCCTGAGGTCTGGACATCATATAGGAATTAACACCTTTGTCCTGCTGGATTGTGCTGTCCTCTGTGGCACAGTCATGTCTAAGAGGAATGGAGAGTTATTAGGAGGCTGCAGCTTTCCCTTTGTCCATTAAATCCATATACACCTTATGAGCAGCAAAAGGACCACTGTCCTTTTCGGTGGTTCCTTGTCAACTTTGTTAACTTTATTATGCTGTCTTCCAAACAAGGGAACTCCTGCTGGAATATTTGCTTAAGGATATAAAAAAGTGACTTTTTGTTATCCTGTTTTTCTTGCTGTACACAAACTCTGGAAATATACTGACAGTGTTTTTCAATGTAACAGCTCAACACCTCTTTTCCTTCTGATTACCTCCTAAGGTATACTGTTTCATTTAAGTCTAGGACTTATTACATATTTACGTGCTTGTCAGTTCACAGGCACTATTTATCTGGAGTGTGCTGTGAAACATCAGTAACGCCATTCTCTAAAACCTAGTGGAATGTGAAACCTTTAGTCTTTCCCTGTATTTCAGTTCCGATGTCCATATCTTATTTTGTTTTGCTTTCATGTCAGTGTAATATTACTCACATATCTGTTTTATGATACTTGTTATTTCTAACTTTTAAATGTTAAAATGTGACTGACTCAGGTTAACTCTGCAAATGGTCATTCTGTTACCAGTGCTCTGCCTCAGTAACTAAAATATGAATTAAAATGAAATATATAAATATATACAAAGATATGCTGGGATGGAACAGTGTTTTCTGGATGCATGTAATAGCATGCTAGTTAGCGCAATAGTAGTGGTTTATGGCCAAACCACCTACCTACAGTTTATGACCTGCTCGCCCTTCACTTACCTTGGTAGCTTTTACAAACATATTTTGTTTTTACCAGCCTGGCTTCTAGAACACGCACAACATAGAATAGTAGTGGTCTTCAGGATAAGAATACGGGGAAAACTGAACTGCAATTTCCATAACTTCTTTATTATAGAAACCATTGATAACAGTAATGAAAAAGCAGGAATTGACTTTTTACTTTGCTTACAAAATACTTTCTAATCCATTATCAGAGGCATTTAACAATTTTCCAGACAAATCATAGGATCTTAGGAGGTAACTAGGTAATGGCCCTGGGGCACTTACAAGCCTAGCCAAGAGTTCACCCCCCCAAAAAAAAAACCTCAGTCAGCACCTGTTGCCACTGTCAATTAGTGCGCTGTGAAACATCAGTAACACCATCCTGTAAAACCTAGTGGAATGCATTACTTTAGTCTTTCCCTGTATTTCATTTCTGATGTACATCTTCTACTTTTCTTTTGCATTCATGCCAATATAATATTACTCACATATCTCTTTTATGATACTTGTAAATAATAACTCTCTAGGATCATGACATGGAATGTTTTGCCCTCCGTTCTTTGTAGTATTATAATATAAAAACAAAATATTTCTTCCTGACCAGTAACCAAATTTCAGTTAACAGCTTATTTAAGCTTAGGACAGCAAACCACTGATAAAATAAAAACAGCCCCACCCACGTCTAGTTAATTATACAGAATAGTTAGTGAAAAAAAGTTTGCAGATCACACTTATAAAATGAGTAATTTTTTAACTAGTAAGCTAACACTATTAAGTCAATCTTTTGCCCGCTTTCTAAAGGGATTACAAATTCTGGCATAACAGATCTAAGTTAAGACTAGAGAGATCGAGAATTTAAATATTTGATTTATTGAACCTACATCTTTATTATGTGAAGGATAGGTTAGTTCCAATACCTGTCGTAGGACATCTCTGATGAGATGATGATGATGGTGTGCCATGAACAAAGGAAGAGTAAGATGTGTTACTGGATTTCTGTATCTGTGATAACACTTTATGAGTTTTGACTAAACTCACGTTAGAGTATCACTCTCACTCGTTGTTTAACAAGAGATGCTGTTCTGCAGATTTCAAGAATGCAGGGTTAAGTTAAAACCAGTATGGATGTTGGCCAGCAAGTTTTGGACACAGCACTGCTAAGTACTAATAGTTCAGTCCTAACAGTTTCAGTGATTTAATGTGGTTGGCTGCATGAAAAAGGATCTTGTGATAGTTTACAAATCCACTTACTTGGATGGGATACAGGGAAAATGTTATTGTCCAAAATGACTATGCCCACATGAATTAAAGTCACTGATGACTCTGTGTTCTGCAGTCATCTTCCCCTCCCCCATTCAATTAAACTAGTTGATAGGTAGACAGAACCAAGGGTGGCCATGGTGGTGCAGCAGTTAGTGTTGTCACCTCACAGCAACAGGTTCCCTGGTTCAATCCTTGGCTGGGGTGCCTTCTGTGCGGAGTCTGCATGTCCTCCCTGTAGTCGCGTGGGTTTCCTCCGGGTGCTCTGGTTGCCTCCCACATCCCAAAGATATGCTGTAAGTGGATTGGACACTCTAAATTGGCCCTAAGTGTGTGTGTGTGTGTGTGTGTGTGTGTGTGTGTGTGTGTGTGTGTGTGTGTGTGTGTGTGTGTGTGCCTTCTGGGGAAGGTTGGGCGCTGGGCTGGCAACTCAACACTGTAAAACTCCACTGCCAATCATGAGTGGACATGTGATCCGCTGTGGCAACCCCTAACTGGGAAAAAGTCAGAAGAAGAAGATAGGTAGAGAGAATCTATTTTTGATTTTGACTGCTGGAACTTACATGTCCTGTGTTATTTGCTCTGAGATAAGCCAATTGGTTACTGCACTGGCATACTGTGATACTGAAATGCTCACTGACTACATCCTGAAAGTACACTCACATCCAAGCTCAGGACTATATATTTCAGATTATGGTATAATATTCCTCATTCTAGTTTGTGAGTCAAATGTTGCTACCCAGCATATCTAATACACATCTGAGATGTCAGGATAGTGAAGCTAAACTGTGACATATGAAGTAACATTTCTTACTAATGTGAACTCTCTAGCTGTTATTAAGTTGGCAACATATGTTTGGCTTAATAATGTTACTTTTTAAATACTATGTATCCTTAGCATACTTCTCAATTAGGTATCTCAGAAGCAAAAAGAATCAATATCTATAGTAACAACATTCACATCTCCAGGAATTTTACTCAAAAGAAGCTAGCTTGATGGTATATTAACTTTTTGAAAGGAACAGTTGAATTTTCAGGGATTCATCTTAATCTATTTATTTATTGACTTTTTGGTGGTAACCCAGCCAAGTGCCTAGTGTATATCTCAATAATCAACAACATGTCTTCTTTTCAGATCCGATCTTTTATCAGTACAAATACATTAGCAAGCTCCTCACTATGAAACATGTCGTTTCAGGTTGTACATTCCGGTATTTAAGCCTTAACTTTGAGAGGATTTCTGTCTATACACACTGAGCTGAGCGGAGGAGGGGCACTGACCACAACTCTGATCTGTGATATAAAACAATAGGTATCCTGTTGTTTTGCTTATTTTTTACTAGTAATTGCTTATTGTAGCCATTTATAGCACTTTTTATTGTATGCTGCATACAGTTTACTGTATTTACCGAGGAGTGTGTTTGTTTGCAGTTAAAAGCATTCTCTAGAGAGTCCTTGCTCCTTTATCTGTTTAAAACTATTTAACACTTTCATTTTGTGGCTCACCACTGTTTTTCTGCTGTGATAAATATTTCTGTAGTGTTTTTGCCTAAAACAGTTTCCCACCCTCCCTCTCTATTGGTATCTTGTTCTTATCCTTGGTGGTTTTGCAGTTGCCCACGTCTACTGTAAATCTAATATGGGACACTCCTCCCAGTCTAGTGTCATTATCTTATTCTACCTAATACAGATAGAACATTTGAAAAGGCAAACACACTTAGTTTCTTAACCTTGAATTATCTTCTGTTCATCCTTTCTTCCTTTCCACTTTACTGAAAAAAACACTTTGCTAGAATTTATCATTGCTAGAATCTCCTTGTGTTCTGTCTGAGTGTACCTCTCCATCTGGAAATATAGTGCTGATAAGTATATTCTTGGAACTTTTTAACTATTCAGAGTTCTGCACTGTCTTAATTTTTGCTTGACTGAATTATTTATATATTTGCTGGCATTGTTTTCTGATAGTCTAAGTGCCCCCATATTGATTTTTTCCTAAGTTACTGCTTTCTGTACTTGTTTTTAGTATTTTTTTAAATTTAATTGCATATACTTAAACTGTATTTGCTTTAATACTGCTACACACTCAATTGTGCTAGCTTGCACTGCATTTGAATTGTTTTTACTGCTGTTTTAGCTGCTTTTCTGTAAAAAATAAGTTCTAAGCTTGTTTCCTGCCTTTCCTGTAACTAGTCTAGTCCAGATACAGAGTTGCTGTATCCAGGACTGTTTGTAAGCTTCTGAGCCCCCCCCCCCAAGCCTTTCTGTGTTGGAGGGAAGCTTTCTAGCTTATGAGTGGGAGTGGTAAGCACAGATTAGCCTATCTACCACAAGAGGAGTGGTTTCTGGCCCATAAAATATAGTCTATTGGCCGTTGGGACAGTTTTTCCATCCCCTTCAACTTTCTTGTTTAAAAGCCCATGTCTGTGCAGGTTTGCACTTGTTTAAGCTCTGCACTGTGGCGCCGAACTGAGGCAAAATATTACTGGTGCCAGAAAGTCTACTGTTCAGTTTTTCCATTAGATCTTGCTAGTTATTTCTCTCTTACACTTCAAATAGCCTAATCACTTTGCATTTCAACAGGTTTTTGTAGCAATTATTGTAGCACACCTAAGTGCCATCACCACTAGTCGCTCTTCATGAAAATATTTCCAGTACTTAGTAGTTATGACCACCAATCCTGGCATGATTAAAGGGCAGTTCTCCTATTAACCTGGTGCACTTGGGCATTCTGAGGCAGTGCAGCAACTGCCTCATGTACACAGATAATCCTCTTCTCTTACCTCCCAACACTCAGACTTGTGAGAGATGCACTTATATCACCAAAATGGAAGCTATGCACTCTCCAGCCAAGAATGGACAAGCTGGTCAAGAGGAGAAGTTCAATACCTGCAACACACCACATGGAACACATAGCCATCCAGAATACCCACTATCACAGCTCTCACATAAAAACACAAACCACACACACACCTTCTCGAAGGCTCCTAATAGAAATTTACCCAAACAGCAGAGACATCCAAAAAAGAAATGCACTCGACCACCACAACACAGCACAAATCACAGGACACATAGCTCACCTCCACAGTGTGCCCCTCAACCTAAGCCCCTAAGGCTAAACACCTTGCCCAATACACTAATCATAGGTGATTCAATAGTGAGGCACACAGATATCCCACTCACTAGGTTGAAGGTAACAGTCAGCTGTATATCAGGTGCCAGAATCCAACACATAACACATACACTCAGGTCAATCCACAACAAGTATAAGAATGACTGTGTCATTGTCCATGTGGGTGTGAATGACCTGAAATGCACCTCCCTGGACTACACGAAAAAGACATGATAGAGCTCTTGGATTATGTGGCCCAGGCAGGTATGACCCTAGCCCAGGGGCTGCCCGTGCTATTGGACTGCCAGACTGCAGCCCCCCCCCAGCTGTAAAACATAAAGAAATTAGAAAATAAAAGAAAATAAAAGAAAGAAAAAAAAAATTAAAATTCGTGGACTTCGCTCATGGTCACTAGTCCGGACTGCTGCTGAGACAGTCTGGAGCATGCTATGACTGTTTCAGCAGTAGTCTGGACTGGGAAACATGTTAGAGCAAGATCCCAGAAGTCTATGCAGTACAACTGCAATAGACTCTCCTGGAAACTCGCTGGAAAACCTCATCGGAGTCGGACTGCAACGTCAGCAGTCTGGAGTTTGCTGCAGTCTCATCGGGAAGATCTCGCGATTCGGAGCTGGACAGGCGAGGACTTGTGTGGATTTATGTGTTTGCAGCTATGGCAGAGTCTTGTGTGGATTTATGTGTTTGCAGCTACGGTGGATTTATTTGCTTGCAGCTACGAGATCGGCCTAGTACAGGTAAGTGTGTGTGTGTGTGTGTGTGTGTGTGCGTGTGTGTGTGTGTGTGTGTGTGTGTGTGTGTGTGTGTGTGTGTGTGTGTGTGTACATACGTACGTAAATGCCATATACTGGTGGCTAGACAAATGGTGGTGTGGTAGGGAATACCTCAGGCTTGAACCCTGTACCTTGTATGCAGGTGTTAAAGACCTGAATTTTCTACCCACCACCATTTGTAAAAAAAAAAATTGCAGATTTTTGCCTCATATTTGATCTGATCTGTTCCTCATAATATCTGTGGTTTCTAAATGTTGCAATGCTTGATATTTGATGGTGCAGTGGTAGCATTGTTGCCTCACAGCTGCAGGTTCTCAGGTTTGATTCTTGGCTGGGGTGCCTTCTTTTTGGGGTCTGCATCTTCTCCCTGTGTTTGTGTGGGTTTGCTTTTGTGTCCTCCCTTGTTACAAAGCGATGTCTGCATTATTTCTTCCTGGGCCTCTGCTGAAAAATTTTTTTTGTTGTTAAATAAAATTGACAGGCATTTGAATTTCAGACTTCAGGTTTCTAAATGTTTAATTCCTTACATATTTGATGGTGCAGTGGTAGCATTGTTGCCTCACAGCTATAGGTTTTCTGGTTTGATTCTTGGCTGGGGTGCCTTCTGTGTGGAGTCTGCATCTTATCCCTGTGTTTGTGTGGATTTGCTCTGATGTCCTGCCATTTTACAAAGACATGTGTCTGCAGTATTTCTCCCTGGGCCCCTGCTGAAAATTGTTTTTGTTCCGTCAGAAGTATAATTGACAGGCATTTTAATTTCAGACTTCATATTCTTCAGAAAATACATAGTAACACAACCTAAGTTTATAAGATGAATATTTGAAATTTGTCCTTACTTTTTGGGCTGTATTACCCCATTATTGGCTTTGTCCAGGTTTTTTGTGCTAAGGTTGACAGCTATGGCAAGAACTGAATTCACTGAATATGTTTGAGGGCTGTATTCCCTCATTACTGGGTTTGTCCAGGTGTTTTGTGCTAAGAGGTTGACAGCTATGGTGAGAACTGAATTCATTAAATGATAGCCATTTAAGTTTCAGTCTTCCACTCTTTCACAAAGCAGCTGATTTGGCGTAGTGGTATGTTGCTCTCACTGTTTTGCACAGGGACCTTGGCAGTAAAATGTATGGTGGTAACACAGCATTTTATTCTAGCAACTTTCCAAGATTATACAAGCAATGTTTAATGTGTCCCTGGTTTTTGGGCTTTTGACCACCGCCCAATAAATATGGCTTTTTCCAGATTTCTTGTGCTGCAAAGTTGAGATGCAGTTACATATTGAGTAGATTTTACAAGGAGCTGAGAGCTGCAGGGGAAGAGAAGTTTAGTGCTGCTTATGCTAAATCAGCTTGCATTGTTAATAGCACAACATGTTGTGTACTTGCTTTTGATGCAGAAGTTTGTTGGTTCTACTCCCACAAGGGGTGAATGCTGCCATACTGAAAAAGTTAAGATACTAACTATGAGCCTGTTATCAGTTTGCCATCCATTTCCTATTGCAATATTACTAGCTTATCATTTTTAATGTAATATAGGCAATTTATTCCTCAGGGGCATCAGACTCTTTATTTTTCGATGAAACCATAAAATATAAAGGTGTTTGCTAGCAGCAACCTCTTCATTAGTTACAGATTTATTTAATGTGGAATTATTTAGATGACTTTTTTACTTCTTCAGAGATTGTGCATATTTACTGATAATGGTGGACTGTAGAATTGTGTATATTTACTGATAATGGTGGACTGTAGAATTGTGCATATTTACTGATAATGGTGGACTGTAGAATTGTGCATATTTACTGATAATGGTGGACTGTAGAATTGTGCATATTTACTGATAATAGTGGACTGTAGAATTGTGCATATTTACTGATAATGGTGGACTGTAGAAGTTTGAGTAGACTTTTATGATGGAAATGTTCTGAACTGGGCAGTTTTGTCATTATGGGTGCATGCATTTTGTTTCATTGTTTACTGGAAAGATGTTTTTAATTGGGCAGTTTTGTCATTATTGGTGCATGTGTTTTGTTTCATAGTTTACTGGAAAAATGTTCAAAACAATAGGAAGGTGTATGAAAGAGTGTATGTTTCATATGCAAGGGGCCTATGATTTGAAAACAACCCAGAATTAATCTTTATCTGCCACTGGTAAATGTAATTTCTTTGAATGTGGGTTTCAATGCTGTTTCAATGAATGTGAGTTTCAAGGGCAGAGAAGTTTTAATGCTAAGTTTGTTTAGCAGATGTCTTAGTGTTTGTGCTGTAAAATGCAAAATAAAGCTTTCAAGTGAAGTCCAAATCATCATAGAAGTAAATCGGTATGCACATTAGTGTTTATGGTAAATGGAGTGAAATAGCCAAGTAATGGATCATTGGAATGGCTGCAGGAGGAGGCTCCATTTGACTATGATTTTTTGAGGGGGAAGGGCGGCAAACTTATAGACAGCCCCAGCTGATCTATACCTCCCAACTGTCCAGATTTTCAAAGAATGAACAGATTTTTGCTTCTTATTTTTGGTCTGTTCCTCATAAAATTTGTGGTTTTCTGGCAAATCATTTAGGAATTAAGTCACTAAATAATGGCACACTAGTTTCAGACTTCATAACCTTCAGAAAAATGCATGCTAAAGTAAGACCTGTTGTTCTATCAACTGTCTCAGTTTATACAAGAGCAATTTTTAGTACTGTTTATATGTTCCCCCAATATATTTGGCCTTGTCCAGATTTATTGCATTAACATGTTGAGAGGTACATGCAAATAAATTGCTTTATAGAATTAGACATAGCCAAACCTCTCAACTGTCCCTGATTTTGGCTCAAAATGTTGCTCTTCCCCCTAATAATCCCTCCACAAAATAGCAATTTTGGAAGAAAACATGGAGGGTTTACAATTAAGAAATAACTGTAATAATCAGAGTTATAGATTACTTTTATTTCAGAAATGCATGTAAATTCTTTTATTTTGTCAGCTGCTCAAGTTAGCAGTACTAATATTAAAGTGTCCCTTCTTTGACAGGTTCCCAGCTGTATTGTGTGGCTATTTTATATTTTTACATCACATTTTTGGTCCATTTTTCATAAAATTGTGTTTTTTTGGCAAATTAGTGACAAATCATTAAAGACTGAAGTTAGAAAATAATGACAGACATTTGAGTTTCAGATTTCATACCATTCAGAAAATTCATACTAATGCAACACTTATTCTATTATCTTTCTAAGTTTATAAGAGCAATATTTAAAAATTGCCCTTATTTTTGGGCCTTTGTCACACTTCTTTGTATGGCTTTGTCCAGATTTCTTGCTCTGAGGTTGAGAGGTATGACAAATATGTCAGGGGCATCACAGTCAGCCAGAGACATTTCAAATTGTGACATACTTGTTGCACCCCACTCCCCCATGTAGTGACTCTGGATGTGTCGAAGCAAGGCAAGGAGTAGTTATGCAGTGTAAATGTGCAGAGTACCCCCCCCCCCCATCCAAGATAGACACAAGTACTAGAGTGGCTTTTCATCTGTCCTTGATTTTTGCAGAATGGTCTGGTTTCTGTCATATTTTTTGTACTGTTGATTTATGCTTATTACTCAAAGTGCCTGTTGCTCTGTGTTTAAGTAGTAATACTTTAATGACCATCAGGTAAGCTTGGCTGAGATCGTAAGATGCAAGTAAGCTTTAATAAGCATACTGTTAAAGAATTGTCAACATTGAAAGCCTTTCTGTTGTTGTCATGTAGAGAATACTTAACTAGATAATGCATAAGCCTTGGGTATTGAAATGCATATGACAGTATTTGTAATAAAGGACAGGATTACATTATTTTAAGAAGCTCATTAGACTTGGAGACTTCCAGTCATCTCTGCGGGCTTTACCCATAAACTAAACAGAATGCCAATCATGTGGTCCATAACCTGTACAGTAATCCTTTTAAGCAATGTATCTTGAGCTTATTTCTTGTTTGCTTTTTATTTTTTACTTTGATCATGTTTTCCCCATGAAACAAGTAGATAGTTGTCAGGCAGCAGGTCTTTTTTGGATAAGAAACATTTTTACAAGTGGGGGCATCAGAGATTTCTACTTTCAGCATGTTACTTGGTACTTTAATAAAGCTGAATATAAATTATAATTAGAACTGCAGTGCAAGAAGTGGTTTGAGTTGAGTGCTGCTTGTTTTTCTTATACTTGATTTTGACTGTCATTCCATTAATGTTTTTAAAAAGTAATTTATTTGTTCATGCCTCACAACCTTTTTGTTTCCATCTAGATATTAAGTAAGCTGTCATGCAGCCAATGCATTGAAATATTTTTATTCTTCTACACTTCATTTTGTCTTGATTGGACTCTCATAATGATGGTTTGGCACCCTGGGCAGTGTATTTAGTTAGTTTTTGTGGTTTTGAGCATAACTCCTCCCCTTTCTGTTTGGCCACACCCCTTCCCATTGACTCCACCCATCCAGCTGTCTCCTGCAGCCCCCCTTTGATTTGAAGTCACCAGCCACCACTGCCCTAGCCCTGAGCAATATCCTACCTTCACCCATAATGATACCACAGTACAAACAAAAAATGATTGACTTCAACAATTGGCTAAGTTTCTGGTGTCATTCTAAGGGGATTCAGTATCTGTCTGCTTGGGATGAAATGACTGATGGACCTCAATGCTTTGCCAGAGATGGCCTGCATCTGTCACTCCTCGGTTTCCTGGTACTGGCTAAGGCTCTTGCCAACCCTATAGTGCCTTTTTTAGGCAGTGTTCCAAAGACCAAATTACCACTGTAACAGCTATAAATATATGCAATCTGAGGCTCATGCTGCTCAATGCTAGAAGTCTAAATCTCAAGACGCACTAGCTTGAAGCACTCCTCAAAATAGAGAACATCGACATTTGTGCTGTAACAGAGGCCTGGTTTAAAGCAACAGAAAGCACCCCTACATTACCATGCTATAATTCATTCCACACCTTTCGGCCCCTAAACATGGACTGAAGCTCCAAAAACGGTGCTGTCTCCATATTCATAAAGAATCTGCACATCTCCAGACTAGTGTCCCAGAATAATGCATCTGAGATACTTCAGGTACAACTAGCATTGGGTAAGATGGCAATCCAGGTCATAGGCTGCTATAGGTCCCCAACCATGTCCTTAGACTCTCACTTCATGTTCCTAAGCACTCTGAAATCTATCAAAGTCCAACCCAACACTCTTTCTAGGAGACTTTAACTACCCTTCCATCAACTGGGAAAATTACTCAAGCACTAATACACTGGCCCAATGCTTCCTGGAATTCATCAATTCCAATGCCCTGGATCAGCTCATTCTGACCCCCACTAGAGGAAGCAACATCCTTGACCTGGTTCTTACTAACATGGGTGACCGTTGCTCTACACCAATAGTCAATCCCTCCCTGATCAGATCTGACCATAAACTAATCACCATGGAAATCCACATCTCCCCCCCCCCCCAAAAGGTAACCACCTTGAAAAACTTCTCCAAAGCTGACTTTGGACTCGTAAAAACAAAGGTGGCTAACTTCATGGCACCCATGCCAATGGAAAATAGCTGCATGACTGCTGAATCATACACCAATGCACTGTACAAACATGTATACAAATGCATAGAACTATCTATACCCAACAGAACCAAGACACTCTCCTCCAAAAAAAGGAAGCCAATCTGGTAGTCCCCTGCCATTAATAAACTCTACAAAAGAAGGAAGAAACTGTTGCAGAAAAATGTAAACTCCCAAAAATGGCAAAAGTCTCTTATTAGCCTCAACAAAAAGTTGAGATCCCTCATCAAACCCTCTAAAGCCAGCTATGAAGGCAGAATTGCAGTAGACACTAAAAACAATCACAAAGCCTTCTATAGCTATATGAAGAACCTCAACGGAAATACCCAAATTTGCTCTGAGATACTGCACAATGGTACCTCCTATACTTAGCCAACAGATACTGCCAACATATTGGCTGACAGATTCAGTGCCAACTTTAGCTCTTACCCCCCCAAGGACCAATCACAATACTGGAAGAATGCCAGGCACCCAGTATTACTGAAGCACAGGTTAAAGCTGCATTGTCCAAGGCCAAGAATACAGCTTCCATGGGACCAGATAATATCCCTGTGTTATATGGCTGTGTTCTACATGAACTACAAAGTGAACTGGCACCACATCTGTGTGGCCTCTTCAGTCACAGTCTCACCTCAGCATTTGTCCCTACCGAATGGATCACTGCTACAGTCATCCCTCTCCATAAAGGTGGAGCAACTACAGACCCTGGGAATTATTGCCTCATTAGCCTGATGATTCTAATATGTAAAGCTATGGAGCACATCATCATAGACCTGATTAACAAAGATATAGGATATCTCCAAACTCTAGACCCCATGCAATTCAGCTTTATGAAAGGGAGATCATGCCTGCTCAACCTGGCTGACTTCGAGTCAGTCACTGGGGCTTTGGATGAAGGAAAGGCAGTGTATACAGCCTACTTGATCTGGCCAAGGCCTTTGATACCATTCCTGATTTGGGAATTATTGATAAACTCACCAAACTAGGCAACAACCCCTATATCACAAGGTGGGTTGCAAATTGGCTCACAGATAGAATATACAGTGTGAAAGTAGAAGACTGCAAGTCAGAATGCTGACCAGTCATGAGAGGAGTCCCATAGGGATCGGACCTGGGTCCTCTCCTGTCAGCATCTACTTCTCAGAAGTCTAGACAAACACAAAGGGACTCTGGCTGACAAAGTTTGCAGATGACTGCAAGCTGGGAGCCATTATTAACTCCCCAAGTGATGCAGACATCCTACAGAAAGGCCTCACTGAGACCAATGACTGGTGTCGAAACCATGGCCTTAAGCTTAATGCCAAAATATGCATTGTCCTCCCCTTAGGTAAAAACTCAGTTCCCACTAATTACCACATCAATGGGAGCCCACTGAACACTGAAGGTGTTATAAGAGATCAGAGGATGCAGGTTGACAGCAATCTCTCCTTCGACTACCACATTGCCACTGTGGTCAGAAAGTCCTTCTATGTGGCACATCTCATTACCAAGGGTTTGCATCCAGAAAAAAAGAGGTCATTGTCTCTCTCTACTCTTCCCTCATTAGACCAGTCATCAAGTATAATGCACCATTTGGCATGTACCTCACTAGTCACTTGCAACAGCTGGAGAGGCCACAGAAGTACCTCACGAAGAGGATTCTAGGCATTAAGCACATGTCCTACATGGGCAGACTCAAAAGACCCCAGCTTTTCTCAGTCTCATATCGCCTACTTAGAGGTGATCTCTGCTTGACTTACAGAGCCATGTCTGACCCAACTCTGTTACAAATGCTACATCTAAAGAAATCCCAGTCCCGCCGCACCACATGCTCCAGAGACCTCAACGTCATTACCACAATCAACAGAACATGCTGGTGGGACAGGTTCCTCACCCAGAGACTGCCCATGCTCTGGAATAGACTTCCCATACATGTCAAGCAGAGTATCATGCTGACCCTCTTCAACAAAAATCGTGATGAGTAGATGGGTAATAGAAAGCTCACCCTGGGGATCACTCCAGTGGCTCTAATTGATATAGGCTCTGGGAACTAACATCGGACAGCATGATGCCAGGGCACTTCTATGGTCTAGGCTTGTAAAGGCTCCAGGGCCACTAGCCTAGTACACACCTATGAACCTATGAACTTATATAAGAGCCATGGGTTGAGTTACCTGTGTTCATGATGTTTTGTCCATTTGTAGGGGCTTGCTACAGCCATGAACATTTTCATTTTTTTCTTGTTTCTCGTCCAGCAGAGTGTATTATATACATACATAAAACATACCTACTCATACAGATGTATGTGTTTCCTATAACATTAAGTACTTTTTCAGTTTTACTATAATAATTCTACAACAGATTAAGATAATATAAAAACAGAATCAGTTCTCTGATGAAAAGCTGTTCATTATAATATTTATGAACACACACACACATATATATTGTACACACATAACAAGTCCCCATTATAAAACTACAATGAATGGTGCATGTGAGTTTTGTTACACTGATTTTTTTTTCTTCTTTGAAACTATTGTTTTGTTTTTTTTTGTACAAAACTCTTAATAAGGTATATTATATTAATAACAAAAATGACTACATGATATCCTACACTTTTTTCTCTAAATGCATAAATTAGTGCATGTTTTATCATAATAATTCTATAATACACTACAACAATATACAAACAGAATCAACCCTTTGATGAGCAGGTGTACACTGTACTAGCATGAAGTACCACTGAGAATGAGTAGAGGTCAGTCATTGGTATTACTGGTGATGTGGTGACCATTTTTCTCCTCAGCCTTCCAGTGACTACCAAGCCTTCATCTTCTATTAACCTGTTCATCTCCATCACCTCCATCACCCAGTGTCAAAAGATACAGAGATATGATGAAGAGAGTTGATAAGTGAAGTCATCAATTTTTGGGAGGTTTTCTATGTAATTAACTGCTTACAACAGAGGTGGTCAAAAACGCCAACTGCTGTTATGCAGAGGTAGTACACCATATATGTATAGGCTGACAAATAAACACATAGCTGGGAACTATAGATCTTATCACCGTGGCATTCACACAGCAATGATATACATACCTCTTGGAATAGCAGTTATACAGTATATATATATATATATATATATATATATATATATATATATATATATATATATATATATATATATATATATATATATATAGATATATATATCAGCATAGGGAGAGGGATGTCTAACATGCATGTTACATCCAGTACAGAGCGACATGATTTTTGTGAGCTATTGTGCACTCAAGTTGAGACTAAGGAAAGTAACACACATATGGTGAAAAGCAACTATAAGTCACTCTCAAAGGTACAGTGAGTCTCTGTATGCACTCACAATAGATACAGGCATCAGTCAAAAATTGATAAAGGCTAATACAGAGATATATGCCCAACATTCAAGATCAGTTCTGCTCCTGTACAGATAAAAACACAGTTTCCAGTTTATTCCAACTGTAGCTGTCCAGCTATAAAAAAAATAAAAAAAGTATATATATATATATATATATATATATATATATATATATATATATATATATATATATATCTATAGAAACACTTTATAATCTTGAAATACTGAAATGTTTAATTTCAGTATCTCGAGACTATAAAGTCGAAGTTTGAAAATTAGCGAAAGTGCATAATCATGAATTTGAATATCTTGAATTTGCGGTTATGGCTTTACACTACATAATGTCTGGGATTGTCTGTGGATGGTGTGCAGTGCCATGTGTGGATTTAGGTGCTATGTCAGGTAAGTGAGTGTTTTGTAAGGGTTTTGGGTGGGAGTTTGAGTGTATGTGAGTGTGCTGATATGTGTGATATGTGTGTGAAGGACTGTAGAATGTGTGTGTGTATGTGTTGATTTGCTTTTGTTTAGTGTTTGTGTGATCTCAGAGTTAGAATATATAAGTAGGTGTGGTATGGGGGGCACACACACCCACATGGGGGGTACAGAAGGGCTTGCCCCCCTGCTTATTCTTGTTGTAGGTTTGTCAATGTGTGTTGTTTTGTTTGTTTATGTTGGGATGTAGGTGTTGTAGTAATTTGTGGTCTGGTGTGTGCTGTGTTTTAGGTGTTTTGAATTTCGTGATTTTGGGCTTTGTGGTTTTGGTGTTTCGGTGTTGTGTGGGTTCGATTTCATAGTCTCAAAAAACTAAAATTTGAGATTTCAGTATTTTGAGATTATAAAGTGAATCCACACACACACACACACACACACACACACACATCTATATATATATATATATATATATATATATATATATATATATATATATGGGTCTACTTTAGTTGACCAAAACGCCAGTTCGCCAACACGCAAAACATGGAGACCAAACAACTGAAAACACACAATACTGAATACTCACAAAACCGAACACCATTACACCGACACACAAAACGTAAACTACACATTACACACAATTACATATCCACTAACCTTAACCCAAACCCTAACCCTAAGGTCCGACACTACCGCACACTTACCCTACCAGCACCCTAACCCTAACTCACTTAACCCACCCCTAAACCTAAAGTCCATCACTATCGCACACTTACCCTACCTGCACCCTAACCCTAACTCACTTAACCCACCCTAAAACATAAAGCCAGTCACTATCGCACACTCACCCTACCCGCACCCTAACCCTAACTCACTTAACCCGCCCCTAAACTACACTTCGTCACTATCAAACACTTACCTAATCCGAACCCTAAGTCCGACACTACCGCACACTCACCTTTCCTGCATCCTAACCCAAAATCCCTCACTATCGCACACTTACCTGTCCGCTCCCTAACCCTAAATCCCTTACTATCGCACACTTACCGAGTCGCGCTCACACGTTCCCCATGTCGGTCTTTCGGCTGTTGGGATTTCACCTTGTCGATCACCTTCGGTTTCAGTCGTTTGGTCTCGGTCTTCTGCGTGTCGGCGAAGTGGCATCTCGGTCAACTCAAGTAGACCCATATATATATATATATATATATATATATATATATATATATATATATATCTATATATATATATCTATATATATATATATATATATATATATATATATATATATATATATATATATATTTATATATGTTCTCTTCAGAATCTCAAAATCCTAAAAATTCAAAATTCATATGGTCGAGACCATATGATCAAAGTTTTAGAACTTCAAAATTATGAACGTAGATCTGTAAACAGAGCGGAAGAGGAGATTTCCCTTTTCCTCGCTGTAGTACGATCTCGGGGTTGGTAAATTTAAGTTGTGGGGGTGTGGGGGGTGCAGGGTGGCTTGAAACGTTTAAAAAGATTTTTTTTTATTTTGGATTTGTTTCGGAATCTCAATATTCCGAAACATCAATCCTATGGTCTCGATCATATGAAATTCGATGTTTTGGAAATTTGGTATTCTGAAGTGAATATAAATATATATATATATATACACACACACACACACACACACACACACACACACATATATATATATATGGGTCCTTGTTGTTTTAATGACAGTACGTTTCATCGCACCGTACTTTGTCGAAATTACTTTAGTGAAAGTGAATTTTGTCAAAAATGCACTTTGGCTAAAGAAAACAAACAAAAAATGCCCTTAGCATGTACCGTTAGTTGTACATCAACATATACTGCTGATGTACAACTAAGGAAATTCTTGCTGAAATCGTAGTACAGTGGGGACAAGGGAATATTCCCTTTTCCCCACTGTAGTGCAATCTTGGAGTGAAAATATTA